>NW_027287805.1:0-58128 GCF_047511675.1 Marmota flaviventris | reverse complement strand
GCACTATCAATAAACCTGTACCTAAACCTAACCCTAACCCTAGCACTAGACCTAAACCTAATCCTGACTCTAGCCATATATCTAGCCCTAGACCTAAACAAAAACCTAGCCCTAGCCTTAATGATAAATCTTAACCTAACACAAAAACTAATCCTACCCCTAGACCTAATTCTAGTGATAATTCTGGGATTAACCCTAACCCTAACTATAACCCGAACACTGACTCTGACCCTAACACTAACCCTAGCTCTAAACATCACAAAAATACCCTAACACTTGATCTACATAACACCCAAAAAGTAGCCCTAATCATAACCCTGGTTTATACATTAGTTTTAGGACAAACACTAGCCCCAACCTAACCCAAAACATGGCCCCAAGCTGAGTGCTAACCCTAGTTTTAACCCTAACCATAAAACTAGCCCTAATCCATACCCTAACCCTAGATCTAAACCTAGCTTTTACCCTATCCATTACCTTAAGCTAAACCCTAAATCTAATGCTAACCCTAGTCCTAACCATAATTCTTAGACTAACCCAAAACCTAACCCTATTACTAGGCCTAAACCTAACCTTCGTTCCAGCTCTAACCCTAACCAAAACCCAAACCTTATCCCTGACACTTATTCTGACCCTAATACTAACAGCAGGTATAAATCTGACCCTAACCTGAAACTGAATCCTAACATTAGCCCTACCGGTAATCATATACTTAAACCTAAACCTATCAAAAGCTCTAGACTTAAACCTAATCCTAAATCTAGCCATATCTCTAGCCCTAGACCTGAACAACAACCTAGCCCTAGCCTTAACAATAACCTTTAACCTAAGCCAAACACTGACCCTACCCCTAGACCTAACCCTAGTCCTAATTCTGGCACTAAACCCAACACTAACTCTAACCTGAACACAGGCCCTGACCCTAACATAATTCTAGCTCCAAAGCTCACTCTAAAACAAACCTAATCCTAACACTAGACCTAGCCATGACCTTAACCCAAAAACTAGCTCTAATCATAACCCTAGATCTTACATTACCCATGGCCCTAACACTAGGCCTAAACTAGCCCAAAACCTAGCTGTAATTTTAGGCCTGAACATAGCCCTAAGTGTAACCCTAAACCTAACCCCAGCCCTAACCCTAACCCTAACCCTCACTTTAGACCTAACCCTAGCTCAAGCCTAACCTTTACCCTTAACATAACCCTAGCCATATCCCAAACCCAAACCTAACAACACTAGCTCTAATCCTAACATTAAACATACCCCTAAACATACCTCTAATTATATCAACTAACCGAACCCTAACCCTAATCATAACCATAAGCCTAGCCCTAAATGTAGCACTAATTTTATCCACTACAATAATCACAATCCTAAACCTAATGCTAATCCTAGGCTTAACACTAACCCTATCACAATCCCTAAACCTATCCATTATGCTAAAACTAACCTGAACCCTAATCCTAAGCCTTTTCATTACCCTAACCCTAACTCTAACCCTAATGCTAATTCGAGCCCTAAACCTAAACATTAACCTAAACCAAACCTTAAGCCAAATACTAACCCTAATAATACACATAGCTTTAAACTTACCCTTACCCTAAATCTAATCCTTACACTAGACATAACTGTAAACATAAGCCGATACCTATCTCTATTTAAACACTAAACCTGAAAATAGCCCTAGCCCAAATCCTAGCCCTAACCCAAACACAAACACTAGCTCTTATTCTAGCCTAAAACTGACCTTTAATCATAATCCTAACCCTAATTCTAACCCTTTCCCTAGCCCTAAAGCTAGTAATAACCACATTGCTTAACCTAAACCTAACCCAGACCTTAACATTAATATTAAACCTAGCCCTAACCTTAACCCTAGGACTAATCCTAACACTAACCCTAGCCCTAATCCTAAACCTAACACTAATACTAGCTTTAAGATTAACTATAACTCTCGCCCTAGACCTAGCCCTAATTCTAACTCTATCTCTAACAATAATCTTATTCCTAGCTATAGCATAGAATAACCCTAGCCCAAACCTTATATTTTGCCCTAACTGTAGATCTAAACCTAACTCTAAATCTAACACTAATTCTAAAACTAAACTTAACCCTAACACTAGCCCTAACCCTAATGCTAATCCTAAAATTAGTTCTAACCATAGACTTAGACCTAAAACAAACTGAGCAATAACAATAACCCTAAACTTTTACCTAAACCAAACCCTAACCTTATATCTAGCCCTAAGCCTATCCCTAATTTGAGTCCTAATTTTAACCCTAAATCTACCCCTAAACCTGTCTCTGACATTAACACTAACCCTACCTCTAAACATTACCCTAAACCTAAACCTTAACCTAAAAATAGACCTGCTCCTAACCCTAATTCTAAAACTAGTTCTAATCATAAACCTAGATCATACATTAGCCATAACCTTAAACCTAATACTAATCCAAACATAGCCCAAATCTGACACCTAACCCTAGCTTTCACCCTAACACTAACCCTAACACTATCACTAATCCTAACCCGAACCATAGGTGTAACCCTAGCTCTAACCTTATAGTTTACCGTAGCCAAACCCCAACCCTAATGCTAACCCTAGTCCTAAAACTAATCCTTAGTCTAACGCAAACCCTAACCCTAATACTAGTCCTAACCCCAGCCCTCATTCTTGTTATAATCATAACCCAAATTCTAACCATAACTCTGACCCTTATTCTGACCCTGAACCTATACCAAACCCTAACACTATCCCTACCCATAAACTTATATCTAAACGTAACACTAATATTAGCCCTACATTATACCTAATCATAAATCTAGCCATATCATTAACCAAGACCTTAGCAAAAAACTAGCCCTAGCTCTAATGATAACCCTTAACCTTAGCCAAACAGTAATCTTACCTCTAGACCTAACAAATCCTAATTCTGGCTCTAGCCTTAACCCTAACCCTAATCCAAAGACAGACCCTGACACTAACACAAACCCTAGCTATAAAACTGACCCTAACCAAAACCTAAACCTGACATTAGACCTTGCCATAACCGTAAACATAACCCTTACATTACCATAGCACTAAAACTAGCTCTAATCCTATCACAACACCTAGCCATAATCCTAGGTCTAAATCTAGCCCAAATTGTAACCCTAACCCTAACCTAACATTATCCCTTACTGTAAGCCTAACCCTCATGCTAACATTAGCCCTTGCCTTAGACCTAACTCTAGATAAAACCCAAAACTGAACCCTGAACATAAGCCTAGCCCTATCCCTAAACCTAATCCTAATCTTGGCCCTAATCATAATGTTAACACTAGCCCTAATACTATCTCTAAATTTATCCATTACCCTAAACAGAACCTTAACCCTAATGATAACACTAGCTCTAATCCTAATTGTAAACAAACCTAATCCTAAACCTAACCCTCAACTTAGCCTTAACCCTAGATAAAACTATAACTCTTATTCTAACACTAAACCTAGCCCAAACCCTAACACTTACCCTAAACCTAAAACTACCCCTTACCCTAACCTGACATCTAACACTATCCATTACCCTAACTCAAATGATAATCTTAGCTCTAACCTTAACACTAACCCTAAAGATATAACTACCCCAGAACCTAACCCAACATCTAATGCTATCCATTAATCTAACTCTAAAGATAACCTTTGCCCTAAACTTAAAATTGAGCCTAACCTTAACTATAAATCTAACCCTAGACATAATGCTAAACCTAACCCTCACCCTAGCACTATCCCTAGCTCAAAACCTAACCTGTACCCTAAACCTAACCCAAACAATAACCCTAGGGCTAGCCCTAACCCTTACTCTAGCCCTAATCCTATCCAAAACCCTATCCCTAACCCTAGATCTAATGCTGTTAATTATCCTAATGATAACCCTAAACCAAATGCTAACCCTAGGCCTAACCCTAACCCTGTCACTAACCCTAACCCTACCAATTACCCTAATCTTATCCTGAATCCTAAACTTAAACCTATCCATAAACCTAACCTTAATTCTAACCCTAACGCTAATTTGAGCCCTATCCCTAATAACTAACCTAACACAAACCCGAAACCTGACCCTTATTCTAAAAATACACCTTACTCTTTACCTGGGCCTTACGCTAAACCTAACATTAGTCCTAGCTATGAACCTAACCTAGTAACTATCCCTAGCCATAACCCTAACCCTGACATTATCCCTATCCCTAAAACTTGCCCTAACCCTAATACAAACCCTAGCGCTCATCCTAACCCAAAATCTAGCCTTAATTCTAACACAAACCTAAACTTAGACCTAAACCTAACTCTATTCATCACCCCAGGCATAAACCTAGATGTAACACTAAACCTAAAAATGGCCCTAATTGTAACCCTAGTTCTTACATTATCCGTACCTCTAAATATAACACAAAACCTAGCCTAGACCTAATCCAAGCTCCAACCCTAGCTTTAACTCTAATCCTAAATCTAACCCTAGCCATAACCCAAACCCTAACACTAGCACTAACCCTATCCCTTACCCTAAGTCAAACTATAACCCTAAAGGTATCCTTTTCCTAAACTTATCTATAGACGGACCCAAAAAAATAACTCTATTAATAGTCATAACCCTAATCCTCAATCTAGCTCTATCTCTATCCTAAACCCTAACACTAACCCTGACCCTTATTCTGTCCCTAACACTAACCATAGGTCTAAACCTGACCCTAACATTAAACCGACCCCTAACATTGGCACTACCTGTATCCGTATAACTAAACCTTACACTAACACTAGACCTAGATCTACACTTAATATATTATCTACTGATAACTCTAGGCCTAGCCCTAAACAAAAACTTAGTCCTAGCCCTAATAATAACCCTTAACCTAAACCAAACACTAACCCTACCGCTAGACCAAAGCCTAGTCACTAATGCTGGTCCTAACAATAAACCTAACCCTAAACCTAACACTCACACTTACCCTAACACAAAACCTAGTTCTAAACCTTATCCTAACAAAACACATAACCCTAAGACTAGACTTAGCCATATCACTAACCCTGAGACTAGACATGACCATAGGCCAAAACCTACCTCTAACTCTATCCATTACCCTACCCTAACCATAAACCTAATACTAACCCTAGCCCTAACCCTCACACTGACTCTAAAGCTAATGTTCGTTCTAGTCCAAACCCTAGCTCAATCTCTAACCCTTAAACTTAAACTAACCCTAACCCTAACCCATGGCCTAAACCTAAACCTAACCTAAATCCTAGCCCTAATACTAAACTTAACCCTATCTCTAACCCTAGCTCTAAGCCTACATATTACCCTAACTCTAACTCTAAACTTAATGATAAGCCTAGACATAACCCTAGCTCTAACCCAACCCATTACCCTAACCCTAACCCTAACCCTGATGATAACACTAAACCTTACCCTAAATCTAACTTAATCCTAAGCCTAGACATAACCAGAAACCTAACCATTGCCATAGAGCTAACTGTTGCTCAAATCCTAAACATTACTCTAAACCTAACACTAAACCTTCCCTAACCATAACCTTAAGCCTAAACCTAACCCTAAACCTAACCCTAACACGACATCAAACCATGTCCAATACCCTAAACCTAATGATAACCCTAGCCCTAATCTTAACACTAACCTTGAACCTAACCTTAACTATAACCTAGACCTAACCCTAAACCTAATCCTTGCCCTAGTGCTAACCATAGCTCAAACTCTAAATCATACCCTAAAACTAAAACTAACCCTAACCCTAGGCCTAAACCTAACTCAAAGCCTAATAATAACCATAACCCTAAGCACAACCATAACCCTAAGGCTAACACTAGGCCTAACCCTATCCCGTTTGCTAACTCTAACCCTATAAATTACTGTACACCTGACATGAACCCTAAACCCAAACCTATCATTACCCTATCCAAACCCTAATGCTAATTCAAGTCTAAACATAAACCCTAACCTAAACCAAACCTGAAACCTAATTCTAACCCTAATAATAACCCTAGCTCTAAACCTGACCCTTACCCTAACCTGAACACTTACACTAGACCTAGCCAAAAATCTAACTCTCAATCTGTGCCTAATGTAAGACTAGACCTGACATTAGCCCTACCCCTAATTCTTTCCATAACCCTAAAACAAATCCTAGACCTCATCCTAGCCCTAAACCTAGCCTTATTACTAAATCAATCCATAACTCTAGTTCTAGCCGAAATTCTAACATTTGACCTAGCTCTAAAACTAAATTTAACCCCATCCCTTCCCCTAATCCTAACCCTATCCCTAAATCTAAGCCTACGCCTAAACTAGGCCTAACCCTAGTACAAACACTGGACCTAATCCTAGCCCTAATTTAGGCCTAAACCTAACCTAACCCTAGCCCTAAGACTAACTCTAACTCTTGTCCTAGCCATATTTCTACTTCTAACCCTATCCCTTACCATAATCCTATCACTTGCCTTTACCTTAGCCCTAACCCTAGCTCTAGCCCTAATCCTACATCAAACCCTAACTCTAAATCTAACCCTAACCCTAAGATAAACATCTCACTAACACAAGCTGTAACACTAATGCTAGTCTGAAAACTAGCCCTAACCTAGGCCTAGCCCTACAAAACAACCTAGCCATAGTCCTAACCCTAACCTTTAACATAAACCAAACCCTAAGCCTGCACCGAGCCCCAAACCTAGCTCTAATTCGAGTCCTATGCCTAACCCTAAAACAAACTCTGACCCTGACTCTGACCCTAACACAAACCCTAGCTCTAAACATCACTCAAAACCTAAACCTAAACCAAACCTAGCCCTAACCGTAACCTTAAAACTAGTTCTAATCATAACCCTAGTTCTTACATTGGCTCTAGTTCTAAACTTTACCATAACCTAACCCATAACCTTTCCGTAATTGGAGCCATAACACTACCTTTAACCCTAAACATAACCCTAAATCTAGCCCTAACCCTTACCCTAAACCTAAACCAAACCCTAACCCTAACCCCTGACATAACCCAAAACCTAACCCAAAACCTAGCCTTAATCCTAACCATAAACCTAGACCTAACCCCAGCTGTAACCCTTTTCATTACCCCAATCCTAATCCTAACCCTAGTGATAACCCTAGGATAACCCTAAACCTATTTCTACCCCTAAACTTAAACATTGCCCTAAACCTAACCTGAACCCTAAACCTAATTATATCCATTAACCTAATCCTAACCCTAATGATCTTACCCCTAAAACTATCTCTAACCATAACCCTAGACTTAACATTAGCTGTAGCCCTAATAAAGTGCTAAACCTGAAACAAACTCTAGCCCTAATTCTAGCTCTAATCTTAGCCTTAATCCTAAACCTAACCCTAACCATAGATCTAAACCTAATTTTAACCCTCGCTCTATTTCTAAGCTAGCTATAACATCATACCTAACCATATCCATAACCATAACCCTAACCATGAACCTAGGCTCAGCCTTAATACTCACCCAAGCTCTAATTCTAGCTCTAAGTAAGCCCTAATTTTAAACGTAAATCTAATCCTTAGACTAACTCTAACTCTCGCCCTGTCCCTATCCCTAGTTCTAACCCTATCCCTTATAATAACTCAAATCCTAGCCTTAACCCTAGCCCTATCCTTTGCTGTAGCCCTAAACCTAGATCTAACTCTAACTCTAAATATAACCCTAACCCTAAGCCTAAACCACACACTAACACTAGCTGTAACCCTAACGCTAATTTGAAAACTAGCCCCAACCCAAGCCCTAGCTCTCAAACAAAACCGAGCCATTTCACTGACCCTAACCCTTAACCTAAAGCAAATGATAACCCTACAGCTAGCCCTAATTCGAGTCCTAACCCTAACCCTAGAACTAATATTAACACTGACTCTGACCTTAACACTAACCCTAGCTCTACACATCACCCTATCCCTAAACCTAATCCTCACACTAAACCTTGCCCTAACCTAACACTAAAACTAGCCCTAATCCTAATGCCAGTTCTTAAATTAGCCATAGTCCTAAGCCTAACACAAAACCTAGCCCTAATTCAAGGCCTAAACCTAGTTTTAACCCTAATCCAAACCATGGCTGTAACCCTAACCCTATCCCTAGTCCTAATCCTATTTCTAACTCTATTTCTTACATTTAGTCAAACCCTCACACTATTGTACCCTAGTCCTAAACTAATTCTATGCCTACCCCAAACCCTAACTCTATTATTAGTCCTAATCCTAAACCTCATTCTAGCTCTAAACTTAACGCAAACCCTAACTCTAACCCTGACCCTTATTCTGACCCTAACACTAAACCTAGGTTCAAACCTGACCCTAACCCTTAACTGAAAACTAACACTAGCCCTACCATTAACCCTAAACCTAAGCCTAACAATAACACTAGCCCTAGACTAAACCTAATCTTAAATTTAGCCATAACCCTAGCCGTAGCCCTAACAATAACCCTTAACTTAAACCAAACACTAACTCTACTCCTAGACCTAACCCTAGTCATCCATCTGGACCTTAGCCTACACCTAATCTGAACCTGAACCCTGACATTTACCCTAACAAAAACCATAGCTCTAAACCTTATTCTATGCCAAAAACTAACCCTAACACTAGATGAACTCTAAATATAGCCATAACCATTACTCTAGCTCTTACATTACCCATACACCTAACAGTAGCCCTTAACCTCACACAAAACCCAGCCTGAATTACAACCCTAAACCTACCCCGAAGCATAACTCTAAACCTAAACTTAGCCCTAACATTAACCCTAAACCTCGTTCTAGCCCTAACCCTAGCTCAAACACTAAACCTTACCATAAAATAACCCTAGCCCAAACCCTAAACCTCACCCTAATTCTAGCCCTAATCCTAACTCTAACCATAGCCCAAACCCTAGTTCTAATTGTATCCATTATGCTAATAATAACCCTAAAATTAATGCTACCCTAGCCCTTAACCTAACCGTAAATCTACCCTAGTCCAGACTGTAAAGCTAACCCATACCCTAGCCATAAACTTAGCTCAATCCCTAACCCTTATACTTAATCTAACCATAACACTAAGCCGAGGTCAAACCCTAAACCTAAACCCAGCCCTAATCCTAACCTTAATCCAAGCCCTAACCCTAGCTTGAACCCTATCCATTACTCTAACCCTCAACTTAACCCGAATGATAGCACTAGACCAAAAGCTAAACCTACCCTAACCCTAAATATAAACCTAACCCTAGAACTAACAGTGAAACTAACCTAACCCTAACCCTAAACGTAAGATAGCTCAAATGCTAACCCTAAATAAACCTAAACCTAATGCTAACATAAACCTAAAACTATCTTTAACCTGACATTTAAACCTATTACCCTAGCCCTAACCATTTCATTAACCATGACCATAACCCCACACTAAACCATAAATTAATCTTAGCCATAGCAAAATTCCTAGCTCAAACCCTAAACCGTACCCTAAACTTAATCCTAAGTGTAACCCTCGCCCTAACCCTGACCCTAATGCTAACTCTAGCCCTAATCCTAACCATTATCCTAGCCCTAACCGTAGGTCTAAACATATACATTACCCTAACAATAATTATAACCCTAATGCTAACCCTAGGCCTAACCCTAAACCTACCACAAACACTAACCATATCCATTACCTTAAACCAAACCTAACCCTAAACCTAACACTATCCATTACCTTAACCCTAATTCTAACCTTAATGCTAATTTGAGCCTTAAAACTAAAACTTAACCTAACCCAAACCCAAAGCCTGACCCTGACCCTAAATTACCCCAGATCTGAATCTGACCCTTTCCCTAAATGTAACACTTTAATTTGGCCTTGCCATAAACCTAATCCTAAAAATATCACTAACTATAAACATAGACCTGACATTAGTCCTAGCCCTAATTGTTGCGCTAAACATAACACAAAACCTAGCCCTAATCCTAGCCTTAATTCTAGCCTTAATCCTAAACCTAACCATAACCCTAGCCCTAACCCTAAAGCTGATCATAAAACTAGCCCTAACCCTAATCATAGCACTAAATCAAAACCGAGCAACAGGCCTAACACTAACCTTAACTTAAACCAAACCCTAGTACTACACCTAGATCTAACCCTAGCCCTAATTCAAGTCCTAATCATAATCTTAAAATTAACCCTTTATCTGACTTATATCCTAACACTCATCTAGTTCAAAACAACACCATAAACCTAAACCTACCGTAATCCTTTCCCTAGACTTAACCCTAAACCTAGCCCTAACCCTAGCTCAAAACCTAACCTTTATGCTAAACATAACTCTAATCCTAACTCTAAACCTAGTTCTAACACTAACTCTAACACTAACTCAAGGCATATTCCTAGCCATAACTCTAGTTCTAACCCTATCAATTACCCTAAACATAACCCTTACTCTAATGCTAACCCTAGCCCTATCTCTAACGCTAACCGTATCAATTACCCTAAACCAAACCTGAACCTTTAAACAAACCCTAACTATACCCTAACCCTAACACTAATGCTAATTTGAACCGTAAACCTAAATCCTTACCTAAGCCGAATCCTAATCCTAATAATTCCCTGAGCTCCAAACCTGACCCTTACCCTAAACCTAACCCTTACACTAGATGTAGCCATAAGCCTAAGTTTAAGATTAGGGTAAGAGATGGCATTACAGCTAGGTATAGAGGTAGGGTGAGGGTTAGAATTAGGGTTAAAAGTATGGTTAGGGTTAGGGTCATGATTAAAGCTAGGCATAGGGCTAGGATGAGGGCTAGGGTTTGTTTTAGGTTTAGGACTAGGATTAGGGCTAGGCCTAATTTCAGGTCCAGAATTACGGTAAAAGATAGTTTTAGGGTTAAGATTATGGCTACGTCTAAAGTAAAGGTTAGGTGTAGGGTTCTGTTCAAGTTTAGAGCTAGGGGTTTTATTAGGGTCAATATCAGGGTTAGGGTTTGGGATAGGTTAAGGTTTAAAGTTAGGGCTTGAATTAGTGTGTAAGTGTTAGGGTAATGATAGGTTTAGTTTAGGTTCAGGTTAAGTTCAGGGTAATAGATTGCGTTAAGTTTAGGTATAGGTTTAGGTTCATGCCTAGGGTTAGCATTAGGTAATGGTTTTCATTATGGTAATGGATAGGGTTAGATATCAGTTTAGGGCTAGGTTTATGGTTATGAATAGGGCTATGGTTAAAGCTGGGTTTAGGGCTAGGTTTTGGATTAAGTTAGGGATTGGGCTAGGGATAGGGCTAATGTAAGTTCTAGGGTGAAGTTTAGGGCTAGTTTTAGGGTTTTAGGGCTAGAGTTATTGTTAGGGTTAGGTTTAGGGTTAGGGTGATGTTTAGATCTAGTAGTGTTAGGGTCAGTGTCAGGTTCAGGGTTAGTTTAAGGGTTTGGCTTACAACTCATATTAGGGTTAGTGTTAGGGCTAGGTTTAAGGTTAGGGTTTGGTTTAGGTTAAGGGTGTTAGTGTTATAGCTATAGCTCAGCTTGTTTTCGGGCTAGGGCTACTGTTAGGGCTAGTTTTAGGATTAGTGTTATGGTTTGGGCTAGTGTTAGGGTTTGGGTAGTCTTCGGGTTAGGGCTCAATTTATAGTTAGTTAGGTTTTGTCTAAAGTTAGTGCTAGGGCCAAGGATAGGGCAAGGGTTAGGGCTAGGGTTAGGGCTAGGGTTAGGGTTAAGGTAAGGCTTAGAACAAGTGAAAGGTCTCATGTTAGAGTTAGAGTTAGTCTTAGGACTAGGGTTAGGGATAGGGCTAAAGAATGGCTACGATTAGGGATAGGGTGTCAGGGTTAGGCCTAGAGTTTGTGTTAGGTTTGTAATTAAGGATATGGTTAGGGCTAGGATAAGGTCTAGTTTTGTGTTATGGTTAGGGCTAGAATTATGGCTTGGGCTAATGTCAGGTCTAGGGTTACAGTTAGCAATAGTTTTAGGCAAATATTTATGGCTAGGTCTATTGTACTGCTTAGGTATATGGTAAGAGTCAGGTTTTGAGCTAGGGGATTTATTAGGGCCAGGGTCAATTTTAGGGCTTGATTAAGGTTTGAGTTTATGGTTACAGCTGGAATTAGAGTTAGGTTTAGGGTTAGGGTAAACATAGGGTTAGATTTAGGGTTCAGGTTAGTTTTAGAGAAATTGATAGTTTTGGGGATCATGATAGGGTTAAGTTTAGTCCTAGGATTACCATTAGGCTAAGGGTTATGTGTAGGGTAATGGATACAGTTAAGGTTAGGGCTAGCATTATGGTTAGGATTAAGTCTTTGGTTAGGGTTAGGGTGAGAGTTAGGATTAAGGCTAGGTTACAGCTCGGATGAGGGTTTGTGTTAGGGTTAGGGCTAGAATTATGGCTACGGCTAATGTCATGTCTAGGGTTACTGTTAGGGACAGTTTTACAGAAAGGTTTATGGCTAGGTCTATAGTAAGGTTTTGGTAGAGGGTAAGAGTCTTTTTTAGAGCCAGGGGAATTATTAGGACCAGGATCAGTGTTAGGGCTTAGTTTAGGTTTGAGTTTAGGGTTACAGCTCGATTAGGGTTAGGTATAGGGTAAAATAGGGTTAGGTTTAGGGTTCAGGTTAGGTTTAGGGTAATTGATATTTCTGTGGATAGTGATAGGGTTAGGTTTAGTCTTAGTGTTAGCATTAGGATAAGGGTTATGTTTAGGGTAATGGATACAGTTATATTAAGGTTAGGTCTAGGGTTATGGTTAGGATTAGGTCTTGGGTTAGGGTTAGGGTGAGGGTTAGCATTAATACGAGGTTTATGGCTCAGATGAGGGTTTGTGTTAGGGCTAGGGCTTGGATTAAGTCTAGGTCTAGCATTACAGTTAAGGGTAGTTGTAGAGTTTGGTTATGAACAGGTCTACTGTGAGGGTTAGGTTTAGGTTAAACGTCAGGCTTAGAGTTAGGTGTGTTATTATGGTCAGGGTCAGGATTAGGGATTGGTTTTGGTTAGGGTTTATAGTTCAGGCTTTAATTATCATTAGTTTCAGGGTAATGGATATGGTTGGGTTTAGCGTTCAGGATAGTTTTAAGGTTTTAAATAGCCGTAGGGATAGCTATACAGTTAGGTTTAGTCCTATTGTTAGCATTTGGTTAGGTTTAAGTTTAGGGTAAAAGAGGATTACAGCTAGGTTTAGGGCTATATTTATGTTTAAGACTAGGGCTAGTGTTAGGGTTAGGGTTATGTTTAGCCCTAGGGTTAGGGTTAGGTTTAGGGTAAGTGTTATGGTTGGAGCTAGATTTAGGGCTAGGGAGAGGGTTATGGTTAGAGCAGGTCTAGGGTAAATAATAGGGTTAGGGATACGTTTAGCATTAGGGTTAGGGTTAGGGTTAAGGTAATGGATACAGTTAGATGAAGGCTTTGGCCAATGGTTACTGTTAAAATTCGGGTTAAATTTAGGGTTAGGGATAGGGCTATGTTAATGTTTAGGGTTAGGATTAGGGCTCAGTTTTGAGGAAGAATTAGGGTTAGAGTTACTTAATTCAAATTTCTTTGATACAATCTAGGACTCATCTTTAAATAACCTTATTCTGTTTCCCAGATTTAGGCCTTTTGGTTCAACTGTATTGTGTCTGAAACTGTTAATGTTTTCATTTTACTTCATTTTGACCTATAAGAGTAAATGTAAATGGACCTTGAAATCAAACAGAGTTCATGCTAGCTGCTTGAAACTGCACACACGCCCTCAATTCTTTGTGGGGGACACTCTGGTATGTTCCTTGTGAGTGTAGGCCTAAGGTGAAGCATGCAAAGACAACTTTATCCGAGAGCCCTTTAGGAGAAAGCAGGGAATATGCATGCACTGAAATTCCTCCCATAATTATTTTGTCAGATTTGTTTGATACTGAGTAGGATTCATTATTTAGCTTTCCCCACAAAGCTCTCCAAGTCCGGGACTTCTAGGATCAATGGTTCTCTAGTCAGGTTGGGGTTTTTTTAGGTTTAGGGTTAGGGCTAGGTTTAGATGTAGTGTTAGGGTGAGAGTAAATTTTGTACAAATTACTTTGATACTTGGAAGGAGTCATCATTTACCTAGCCTTAATATGTTCCTCAGGTTTGGTCCTTCTCATTTCAATGGTTTGCTAACAGGGAATCTCTGTATTTTAAGGTTTTACTTCATATTGACCTATAGAGGTAAATGAAACTGGAGGTTGAAATCAAACCGAGTTGGTGCTAGCTGCTTGAAACTTCAAACACTGAATCAGTTATCTGTGGGAACTCTCTGGATCTTCATGAAAGTAGCCCTATGATGAAGATGGCAAAACAAATTTATCTGAGAGCCCTTTAGCAGAAAACAGAGAAATATGCTTGAACTGAAATACCACCTCAATTATTTGGTCATATTTCTTTGATACTGCATAGGATTCATCTGATAGCTTAGCCCACTAGGCTTCCCAAGTTTGGGACTACTAGGATCATCAGTTTTTCAATCAGGTTAGGGTTTATGTTAAGGATAGTGTTAGGGCTAGTGTTAAAGCTAGTATTAGGATTTGAGGTACTTTAAAAAAAATTCCTTGATACTGGGCAGGATTCATTATTTTCTTACTATACTCCACCTGTTTGGGCCTCTTGGGTTCAAGGGTTCACTGTAAGGAACAGTTTGTATGTTAAAGTTTTAGTTCATTTTGTCCTATGCAGGTAAATGGAAATGGAGTTTAAAATCAAACAGCATTGGTGCTAGCTTCTTGAAACTTCACACTCCATCAATTCTCTGTGAGCAAACTCTGGTTTGTTCTTGTGACAGTAGGCCTAAGCTGAAGCATGTAAAAACAACTTTATCCAAGAGTCCTTTAGGAAACTGGGAATTATGCATGTACTGATATACTCCATCAACTTTTTGGACAGATTTCTTTGATACTGCACAGCATTCATCCCTTAGCTTTCCCCACTAGGCTGCCCAAGTTTGGAAATTCTACAGTCAAAGTTTCATAAAAATGTTAGGGTTAAGGGAAGAGCTAGGGTTAGAGCTAGTGTTAGGGTTAGAGTTAGTTTTATTCAAAATTCTTTGATACTTGGCAGGATTTATCTTTTAGCTAGATTTACTCTGTTCCCTAGATTCAGGCCTTCTCCTTTCACAGGTTCGCTGTCAGAAACATTTTGTATTTTAAGATTACACTTCATTTTGACCTATATGGGAAACTTAATGGAGTTGAAAAATCAAACAGGGTTTGTGCTAGCTTATTGAAACTTCACACAGTCCATCAGTTCTCTCTAGGGACTCTGGTATGTTCCTTCTAAAAGTATGCCTATGCTTAAGCATGCAAAAACAACTTAATCTGAGAGCCCTTTAGGAGAAAACAGGAAAATATGCATGTATTGAAATACCTCCTGTAAATATTTGGTCAGTTTTGTTTGATGTTGGATAGAAGTCATCACTTAGCTTGCCCCATAAGGCTCTCCAAGTGTTGGAAGTCTAGGATCATGGTTCTTTAATAGGTTAGGGGTTAATGTAGGTTTAGGGTTATGTCTAGGGCTATGGTTAGAGGTATTGTTAGGAGGGGAGAGTTAGTTTTGTTCAAATTTCTTTGATACTGGGCAGGGAGTCATCTTTTATCTAGCTTTAGTATGCTACCAAGGTATGTTCTTCCAAATTCAATGGTTCACTATCACACTTTGTATTTTAAGGTTTCACTTCATTTTGACACCTATGGGTAAATGGAAATGCAGGTGGAAATCAAAACAGGCATCCCTTCCCCTAAACCTAACCCTAAACCTAACCATAAACATAGCCTAATCCTAGGACTAAGGCTAACACTAACCCTAGACCTATTCCTAGCCGAATTAGCCTTAACCCTAACCCAAACTCTAGCCATAAGAACTAAGTCTAACTCTTGCCATAACCCTATTCCTAGTTCTAACCCTATCCCTTTACCATAACCCAAACACTATCCATAATCTTAGCTCTAACCACTAGCCATAGTCCTAACCCGAGAACTAACCATAACTCTAAATCTACTCCTAAGCCTAAATTCACCCTATCAGTAGCAATAACACTAATGCTAATCATAAAACTACACTTAACTTCAGCTTTAGCCCTAAAACAAATCCTAGCTGTAATCCATGACCCAACCCTAGCTTTAACCCTTACTTGAATCCTAAACCTAGTCCTAACCCTTACCCTAAACCTAACCCTAACTTTAATCCTTGCACTAAACCTAAACCCTAACCTACCCCTAGCCCTGACTCTAACCATAAACCTAGCCCTAACCCTAGCTCTACCCTATCCATTACTCAAACCCTAACACGAAACCTAATGCTAATCTTCAGGCTGACCCTAGCCATATCCCTAAACCTAACCTGTCAATTACCCTAAAACTAACCTTAACCCTACCCCCAAAAATATCATTATCCTATATGGAACTTTAACCCTAATGCTAACTGGAGCCCTAATCCTAACACTAAATCTAAACCTAATCCTACCAAACCCTAACCTAAGACTAACTCTAACACTCACCCTAGCCCTATCCCTAGATCTAACCCTATCCCCTTATGATAACCCCAACCCTAGACCAAACCTAGCCATAACCTAGATTTAAAGTAACTCTAAATCTAACCATAACCATAAGCCTAACCATACCCTATGACTAGCTTTAACCTTAACACTAATTTGAAAACAAGCCCTAACCCTAGCCCTAGCACTCAAGCAAAACCGAGCCATAGCACTGACACTAACACTTAACATAAACCATAGGCCTAAACCTACACATAGCCCTAACACTAGCCCTAAATCAAGTCTTAACCCTAACCTTAGAACTAATTCTAACCCTGACTCTGACCCTAACACTGACCCTAGCTCTATACATCACCCTATCCCTAAACCTAATCCTAACAATACACCTCGCCCTAAACCTAACATTAAACTAGCCCTAATTTAATGCCAGTTCTTACATTAGCCATACCCCTAAAGCTAACACAATAACTAACCCTAATGCAAGGCTTAACCCTAGATTTAACCCTATCCCTAGCCCTAATCCTAACCCTAGCCGTAGTCTTAACCCTAGCTCTAACTCTATCCCTTACCCTAAGACAAACCTCACTCTATGGCTACCCTAGTCCTAACACTTATCTTAAGCCTACTCCATACCCTAACTTTATTACTAGTCTTAACCCTAGCCCTTATTCTAGCTCTAAACTTAACTCAAACCCTAACCCTAACCCTGACCCTTATTCTGACTCTAACAAAAAACCTAGGTTTAAAACTGACCCTAACCCTTATCCAAAACCTAACACTAGCCCTACCAGTAATCCTATACCTAAACTTAACACTAACACTAGCCCTAGACCTAAACCTAATTCTAAATATAGCCATAACCCTAGCCTTAGCCCTAACAATAACCCTTAACCTAAACCAAAACCTTACCCTACACCTAGACTAACCCTAGTCCACATTCTGGACCTAAACCTAATCCTAACCTGAACCCTGACACTTACCCTAACAAAAACCCTAGCTCTAAAACTTATCCTAACCCCAAAACTAAACCTAACACTAGAAAAACCCTATTTCTAGCCATAATCATAACTCTAGCTCTTAAATTACTAATACACCTAACACTAGCCCTAAACCCCACACAAAATCTAGCCCTAATTGTAGCCCTACAACTAACCGTAAGCATAACTGTAACCCTAAACCTAGCCGGAAACCTAACCCTAACCCTCGTCCTAGCTCTAACCCCTAGCTCAAACCCTTAACCTTACCATAAACGTAACCCTAGCCCAAACCCAAAATCTCACCCAAACCCTAGACCTAATCCTAACCTTAACCATAGCAAAAATCCTAGCTCAAACTCTATCTACTACCTTAACCATAACACTAAACCTAATGCTAACCTTAGCCCTAACCTTAATCCTAACACTACCCTAGCCCTGAATGTAACCCTAACCCTCACTCCAGCCTAACCCTATATCAATCCCTAACCATTAAACTTAAGCTAACCCTAACTCTAACTGAAGGCCTAATACTAAACTAACCTAGCCCTAATCTAACCTGAATCCTAGACATAACCCTAGCTCAAAACCAACCCATTACCCTCACCCTAAACTTTAACCTAATGATAACATTAGACCTAAAGCTTAACATACCCTAAACATAAACATAAACCTAACCCTACAACTAGCAGTGAACCTACCCTAAACCTAACCTAAGCTTTCTCAAATCCTAACCCTAAACCTAAACCCCTAGTTCTAAACCTTATCCTAACCGAAAACTTTATCCAAACCTTAGACATATATAACCCTAACACACAAAAACTAGTCATAACCATTACCCTTGCTCTTACATTATCCATAGCCTTAACACTAGCCTTAAACCTCACACAAAAGTTAGCCCTAATACAAGCCCCAAACCTGGAGCTAAGCATAACATTAACCCTAACCGTAGCACAAACTCTAAACCTAATGCTTGCCCTAGATCAAACCTAGCTCACACTCTAACCTTACTCTAAACATATCCTAGCTCTAACCCTAACTCTAACCCTATCCCTCATCCTAACTGATACCATAGCGCATATCCTAGCTCTAACTTTATCCATTACCTTAGACATAACCTTAAACCTAATGCTAAACCTAGCCGTAACCCTAACCCTAACCCTAACTCTAGCCCTGACTCTAACCATAACGCTTGCCCTAGCCCTAACCCTACCTCAAACCCTAACACTTACATTAAAACTAACCCTAACACTAGCCCAAGTTGTAACCCAAACCCTAGCCCTAATCCTAACCTTAACTTAAGCCCTAACACTAGCACTAAACATATTCATTATTCTAAATATAAGCCTAAACTAAATACTAACCCTAGGGCCTAACCAGAACCTATCCCTAACACTAACCCTATATATTACTCTAAACCTAAACTAAACTGTAAACCTAACTTTATCCATTACTCTAACCCTAACCCTAACCGTAATGCTAATTTGAAACCTAAGCTTAAACCTTAACCAAAACCAATCCTTAACCCATACTCTGACTGTAATAATAACCTAGCTCTATACCAAACCCCTATGCTAAACCTAACCCTTACACTAGACCTAGCCATAAACCTACCCCTAACTCTATCCCTAACCATAACCCTAGACCTGATATTAGCCCTAGCCCTTATCCTAGCCCTAACACTAACACAAACTCTAGACCTGAAAAGCCTAGCCCCAACCCTAACCCTACCCTAAGCTAGGGTTACTACCCTAACTCAAAACCTAACCTAGCTCTAGCCTTAATCCTAACCTATCCCTAGCCCTAACCATAGCTCTAACCCTATATATTATCCTTATGATAGCCCTAATCCAAGCCCTAACCCCGAGCTTTAACACGATACCTAATCCTAAACCAAACCCTAATCAAAACCATGACCCTAGCCCTAAGCATATCTCTAAACTATCTAGGCCTAAACCTAACCCTATCCTAATCCTATACCTATGCATTATTCGAAACCAAACCTAAACCCTAAACCTCATATTATAATTACACTAACACTAAACATATATGCTAATTCGAGCCCTAACTTTAAAACTTAACCTATCCCAAACTTCTAACCCAGACTTGACCCTAGCTGTAAACCTGACCCTAAACCTAAACCTAACCCTTACATTATATGTAGGCATAAACCTAATCCTGAGACTATCTATAATCATAAACCTAGATCTGATATTAGCCCTAGCCCTAATCCTAGCCGTAACACTAAAATAAAGCATAGCTGTAATGCTAGCCCCAAACCTAGCCTTAATGATTACCCTAACCCCTAACCATAGCCCTAACCCTAATTCTAACCTTCTCCTTATCTCTAAACCTAGCTATAATGCCATTATTTACCCTAAACTTAAACCTAACCCTAACCCTAACTCTAGGCCTAAGGTGAACACTAATCCTATCCCTAATCCTAGCCCTAATTTAACCCTATCCCTAACGCTAACCCTAAACCCTAGCCCTAAGAATAACTCTAACTCTCACAGTAGCCCTCTCCCTTCTTCTACCCCTATCCATTACCATAATCATAAACCTAGCCCTAAATCTAGCCATAACCATGGCCAAATCCTTATTCCTAGTCCTAACGTAGATCTAAACTTAACTCTAAATCTAATCCTAACCCTAAACCTAAGCCTAACATTAACACTCGCCCTAGCCCTAACGCTAATCATAAAACTAGCCCTAACACTAACCCTTGCAGTAAAACAAAACTGAGCAAGAGCCCTAACCCTAAACCTTAACTTAACCAAACCTTAACACTACACCTAGACCTTACCCTAGCCCTAATTGGAGTCCTAATCTTAACCTTAATACTATCCCTTACTCTGACTCATATCCTAACACTCACCCTAGCTCTAAACACCACCCTAACCTTAAACCGAACCCTTACAGTAATCCCATCCTTAATTCGAGTCCTAACCCTAACTCTAAAACTAAACCTGACCCTGACAATTAACCTAACACTAACACAAACTCTATATTTCACCCTAACCTTAAACCTAATCCTAACAATAGAGTTTTAACCCCTAACCATCACCCTAAAACTAACCCTAAAAACCATAGTTCTTACATTAGCCATTGCTCTAACTCTAGCCATAACCTAAAACAAAACTAGCCCTAATCTGAGCCTTAAACCTAGCTTTAACCCTAAATCTCAGCCCTAACCCTAATTTTAACCCTATACCCTATGCCAAACCATAAACCTAATGCTAATAATAATCCTAATAACAATTCAATTCCTCAAACTAACCCAAACCCTAACCCTATTAGTTGTCCTAACCCTTGCGCTCATTCTAGCTCTAACCATAACCCAAACCCTAACCCCTAACCCTGACCCTTATTCTGACCTAACACTAATCATAGGTCTAAACCTGAACCTAACCCTAAACCGAACCCTAACATTAACCCTATTGGTAACCTATACCTAAACCTAACCCTAACAATAGCCCTAGACCTAACCTAATCCTAATCTATCCATAACTCTAGACCTAGATCTAAATAAGAGCTTAGCTATAGCCCTCATAATTTCCCTTAGCCTAAAGCCAAAAACTAATCTTCCACTACTCATAACCCTAGTCCTAATTCTGGCTTTTCCATTAAATATAACCCTAAACTGAACACTGACCCTGACACTTAACTCTAACCCCTATCTCTAAACGTCACCCTAACCCTAAACCTAACCCTAAAACTATACTTAGCTCTAACTGTAACGCTAAAACTAGCCCTAATTATAACAAAGTTCTTACATTGCCATAGCCCTAACATATTACAAAACCTAGCCCTAAACCAAGCCCTAACGTAGCTTTAACCCTAAATCTAAACATAACCCTAGTCATAACCCTTGCCCTAGCACTAATTCTAGATCAAAACCTATCTCTAAAACTAACCCTATCCCTTACCATAACGCTAACCAAAGCCCTAACCCTAGTCATAATCCTTAGCACTAGCACTAACTTATCTCTAAAACTAACCCTAACCTGAGGCCTCAGCCTAACCCTGAAATTAGCTCTAATCCTAATGCTATTCCTAAAATTAGCCCCAACCCTAGCCCTATCCCTAAAACAAAACTGAGCCATACCCCTAACACTAACCCTTACCCTAGGCCAAACCCTAACCCTTCACCAGCCCTAACCCTAACCCTAAACCTAACCATGAACCTGACTCATATTCAAACACTAAACCTAGCTCTAAACATCACCCTAACCTTAAACCTAACCCTAACAATAGGCCTAGCCCTAAACTTAACCATAAAACTAACCTTAATCGTAACCCTATTTCTTACAATAGCCATAACCATAACACTAGCCCTGTATTTAATACAAAATTAGCCCTAATCCAAGCCATAACATGAGCTTTAACCATAAACCTAACTCTAACCCTAGTCCTAACTTTACCTCTAACCCTATCGCTTACCCTAAGCCAAACCCTCACCCTAACGCTAACCGTATTTTTAGCACTAATCCTCAGCTTAACAAAAACCTAACTCTATAACTAGTCCTAACCCTAGCCTTCATTCTATATCTAACCATAACCCAAACCCCAACCCTATCCCTGACCATTATTCTGACCCTAACAATAATAGCTCTAAATCTAAACCTAACCCTAAACCGAACCTAACACTAGCCCTACTGGTAAACTTACACCTAAACCTAACCCTAACACTAGCCCCAGACCTAACCTAATCCTAAATTTAGCCATAACTATAGCTCTAGACCTAAAGACAAACTAGACCTAGCCTTAACAATAACCCTTAACCTAACCCAAACTCTAACCCTACCTCTAGATCACACCCCAGTCCTAATTCTGCCGTTAACCCTAACCATGACCATACCTGAACACTGTCCTTGACACTAACACTAACCCTAGCTCTAAACTTCACCCTAACCCTAAAACTAACCCTGAAACTACATCTAGTCCTAACATTAACCATAAACTAGTCTTAATCATTACACTAGTTCTTACATTAGCCATAGCTCTAACCTATCACAAAACCTTGCCCTCATCCAAGCCCTACCTTAGCATTAAACCTAAAGCTATTCTTAACAATAACCCTAGACCTAAATATAAACCTAAGCCTAAACCTAGACCTAATCCTAACCATAACACTAGCCCTAAACCTAACTTTAACCCTATTCATTACCCTAAGATAACTATAATTCTTATGCTAACCCTAGGCGGAAACCTAATCCTAGCACTAGCCTTAATCCTATCTATTAACCTAAACCTAACCTGAACCCTAAATCTAACTGTGTCCTTACCGAATCCCTAAATATAAGACTAATTTGACCCCTAAACCTAAACCTTAACCTACCCCCAACTCTAAACTTAACCCTGACTCTAATAATACCGATAGCTCTAAACCTGACCCTAACAAGAAACCAAAATTTTACAATAGACCTAGCCATAAACCTAACCCTAAAACTATCCCTAAGCGTACCCTAGACATGACATTAGCCCTAGCTCCAATCTAGCCTTAAAGCTAATACAAAACTTAGGGCACATCCTAGCAAGGAACCTCACCTTTATCATAACTGTAACCCTAACCTTAACCCTAATTTTCATCCTAGTCCTAGCACTAGCTATATTGCCATCCCTTACCCGAAACTTAACATAATGCTAAACCTAACACTAAACCTAGCAATAGCCCTAGGCCTAACCCTAACACTAACCCTAGCCCTAATCCAAGCCCCAATTAGCCCTATCCCTAACTCTAACCCTAGCCCTAAGACTAATTCTAACTCTCACACTAACCCTATACCTAGTTGTAACCTTATCCCTTACCTTCACCATATACCTAGCCCTAAACGTAGCCCTACCCTAGACCTATACTTAGCACTATCACAAAACCTAGATCAAAACCTAACTCTAAATTTAATCCTAACCCTAAATCTAAACCTATCCATAACTCTATTCTTATCCCTAAACCTTAACGTAAGCCTAAATCTCACACTTATAATAGCCCTAACCCTAAGACTAATCATAAAACTAGCCCTAACCTTACTCTAGCCATAAAACAAAACCAAGTCATAGCCCTAACCTTAACCCTTAACCAAAAACAACTCATAAACCTACATTTAGCCCTAATCTTATCACTAATTATAGTCTAACCCTAACCCGAAAACTAACCCTGACCCTGACACTGACCCGAACACTAACGCTGGCTCTAAACATCATCATCACCATAAACCTAACCTTAACACTAGACCTAGATCTAACTCTAAACCTATAACTAGCTGTAGTCATAAACCTAATTCATACATTAGCGGTAGCCTTAACTCTAACCCTAACCTAACTCAAAACCTAGCCTTAATCTTAGTCCTAAATCTAACTATAACCCTAAACATAAACCTAACCCTAACCCAAACATTAGTCCTAATCTTATACATAACTCTAGCCCTAACCTTAGGGATAACCCTATACATTACCCTAACAATAACCCTAACCCTTCTGATAACACTAGGCCTAACCCTAACTATATACATTACACTAACCCTAAATCTAACACTAATTCGAGCCCTGCACCTAATCACTAACTTAACCCAAACCCTAATCTTGACCCTGATTCTAAAAATAACCCTAGATCTAAATCTGACCCTAACCAAAACCTAACCCTTACACTGGACCAAGCCATAAACCTAACACTAAATCTATCCCTAACTGTAACCCAAGATCTGACATTAGCCATAGCCCTAATACTATCCCTAACCCTAAAACAAGTCCTAGTCTTCATCGTAGCCCTAAACATAGCCTTAATCATAACCCTAACTCTAACCCTATTTTTAACCCTAATACTAACCCTTGCCCTTGTCCAAAGTCTAGCTATAACCACATCCCTTAGCCTAAATTAAACCCTAACTCTAACCCTAACCCTAGTGGCAACCCTTGCCTTATCCTTAGCCCTAGCACTAACCCTAGATCAAAATCTAACTCTAAATCTAACCCTAACTCGATGCCTAAGCCTAATCTTAAAACTAGCCCTAACCCTAGCCCTAACATAACCCTAGCCATAATTTAGCCTTATTCATAAACCTAACCCTAACCTTAGCCATAAGACTAACTCTCTGATACTAGCCCTATCACTCATTCTAACCCTATCCCTTACCATAAACCTAACCCTAGCCCTAACCCTAGTGTTAATCCTTTCCCAATACTTATCCCTAGCACTAACCTTAGGCAAAACGTACCTCTAAAACAAGACTTAACCCGAAGCCTAAGTCTAAACCTAACACTAGCCCAAACCATAACACTAATCCTAAAATGAGCCCTAACGCTAGCCCTAGCCCTATAACAAAACTGAGCCATAGATCTAACCCTAAACATTAACGTAAACCAAACCCTAAACGTACACCTAGATGTAAAACTAGACTTATTTGAGTTGGAAGCCAAACCCTAAAACTAACCCTGAACCTGACACTGACCCTAACACTTCTAGCTCTAAACACCACTGTATCTGTAAACCTAACCCTAAAACTAAACCGAGCACTCAAACCCTAAAACTAGCCCTAAATTTAGATCTAGTACTTACCTTAGCTCTAACCCTAACCCTAGCTCCAACATAACCCCAAACCTAGCCACAATCAGAGACCTAACCCTAGCTTTAAACCTAACCTAACCCTAACACTAGTCCTAATTGTAACCATAACTTTAGCCTTAAACTGATCTCTAACTCTATCCATTAATATAACGATAACCCAAACCTTAATGATAACCCTAAGCACAAATCTAACCCTATCCTGATTCATAATTGTTCCATTAGCCTAAACCTAACTTGAATCCTATAACTAACCCTATCATTACCATAATGCTAATCCTAAAACTAAATCAAGCCCAAAATTCAAACCTTAACCCATCTCAAACCTTAACTCAGACCTTGACCCTAATAATACCCCTAGCTCTAAACTTGACCATAACCCAACACCTAAACCTTAGTCTAGAATTAGTCATAAACCTAAACGTAAAACTAACTTTAACCATAATTCTGGACCTGAAATTAGCCCTAGCCCTAATCCTAGACCTAACCCTATAAACACACCTAGCCCTCATTCTTATCCTAAACCTAGCCTTAAAAATAACCCTATTTCTAGTCCTATACCTAGCCCTAATTCTAACCCTCACCCTACCTCTAAATCTACCTATAATGTCATCTCTTACCCTAAATATAAACATAACCCTAACCCTAACCATAGGCTTAACCTAAACACAAAACCTAGCCCTAATTAACTCTATCTCTAACCCTATCCTAACCCTAGCCCTAAGACTAACACTAATTCTTGCCCTAGCCCTAGCCCTGGTTTTATCCCTATCTGCTACCATAAACCTAACACTAGCCCTAACACTTGCCTGAAAGTTAGTCCCACCCTAATCATAACTCTAAATATAACCTTAAACCTAAGCCTAAGCCTAACACTAACACTAGCTCTAATGCTAATGATAATAGTAAAACTAACCCTAATTCAATCCTAGCAGTAAACCAAAACCAAGCAATAGCCCTAACCCTAAACCTTAACTTAAACGAAAAACTAACACTACACTTAGACATAAACCTAGCCCTAATTCGAGTCCTAAGCCTGACCTTAAAACTAACCCTGACATTGACTCATATTCTAACACTCACCCTAGATCTAAACACTGCCTTAAACACAAACCAAACACTAACATTAACAATAGCCCTAATTCGAGTCTTAACACTAACCCTAAAACTAACCCTGACCCTGACTCCTATCCTAACAAGAACTGTAACTATAAATATCACCTTAACCTTAAACCTAACACTAGCACTCAAACTACCCCTAATCCTAACCCTAAAACTAACCCTAATTGTAACCCTAGTTCTTACATTAGTCGTTGCCCTAATCCTAGCCCTAAGCGTAACACAAATCTAGCCCTAAACCGAGCCCTAAACCTAGATTTAACTCTAACTCTAACCCTCACCATAGCCCTTACCCTAGATCTAAATCAATCCCTTACCCTAAGCAAAATCCTAAACCAAAGAGTAACCCTAGATGTATCTCTAGTCTTTAGATTAACCAAAACCCTAACCCTAATAATAGTCCTAACCCTAGCCTTTGTTTTAGCTTTAACACAATCCCAAACACTAATCCTAACCCTGATCCTTATTCTGACCATAACACTAATCCTACATTTAACCCTAACACCAATCCTAACCCCAAATTTACCATAATCCTATCCCTAGACCTAATTCTAAACCTAACTCTCAGCCTAGCCCTAACCATAGCTCAGAACCTAACCCTTATGCTAAACAAAACCTAAACATAATCCTAGTTCTAAACCTCACTTTAATCCTAACACAAGACCTAATTTTAACCATAAACCTAGCCCTAAACTTAACTCTAACTGTATCCATTACCCTAAACATAACCCTTACCATAATTCTAACTCTAGGCTTAATCCTAACCCTATAGCTTTCCACAAACCTATCAATTAACCTATCCAACCCTGAACATTAAACCTAATCCAATTATTACACTAACCCTAACCCGAATGCTAATTCAAGCCCTAACCCTAACCTCAAATGTAAACCAAACCCTAATACTAACCATGTCCCTAATAGTTTCCCTAGCTATAAACCTGACTCTTACCTTACCTAACCCTTACACTAGACCTAGCCATAAAACTAACCCCTAAAACTATTCCTAACCTTAACTCTAGACATGATATTAACCCTAGACACAATCCTAGCCCTAACCCTAAAACAAACCCTAGCCCTTTTCCTAGCCCTACACATAGCCTTAATTTTATCCCTAACTCAAAACCTAGGCCTAAACATAACTCTAACCCTAGCCCTAATCTTAGCCCTAATTTAGCCCTATCCCTAACCATAACCCTAATCCTAGCCCAAAGACTAACTCTAACTCTAAATCTCACGCTAACCCTAGTACCAAACCTATCCCTTACTAGAACCCTAATCCTGGCCCTAACCCTTGATCTAACCCTAGCCCTATTCATGGCCCTGGCCATAACCCTAGATCTAACTGTAACTCGAAATCTAGCCCTAAACCTAGGCCTAAACCTAAATCTAAACCTAACACTACCCCTAATGCTAATGGTAATCCTAAAATTAGCCCTAACATTAGCCCTAGCCCTAAAACAAAACCGAGCCATAACCGTAACCCAAACCCTTATGCTACAACAAACCTAAACCTACACCTAGCCCTAACCATATCCTAATTCTAGTCCTAACCCTACCCTGAAACTAACCCTGACACTGACTCTTACTCTAACACTAACCCTGGCTCTAAACATCATCATCACCATAAACCTCAAGCTAATATTAGACGTAGCCCTAACCCTAACCCTATAACTAGTGCTAATCATAACCCTACTTCGTACATTAGCCATAGCCTTAACCCTAGCCCTAACCTAACCCAAAACCTATCTTTAAACCGAGTAGTAAACCTAGCTTTAACCCTAAACTTAAACCTAAGCCTAACCCAAAACAAGCCCTAATCCTATACATAACCCAGGCCTAACCTTAGGTCTAAACCTATCCATTAGGCTAAAAATAACCGTAACTCCTAAGCTAACCCTAGGCCTAACCCTAACCCTATCCATTACACTAAACCAAACCTAAATCCTAGAACTAACGCTGTCATTACCCTAAACCAAAACCCTAATATAACCCAAACCCTAAATCTGACCCTGACCCTAATAATAACCCTAGATATAAATCTGAATCTTAACCTAAACCTAATCCTTACACTGGATGAATCCATAAACCTAACACTAAATCTAGCCCTAACTATAACCCTAGACCTGACATTAGCCCTAGCCATAATACTATCTATAAACCTAACACAAACCCTAATCCTCATCCGAGCCATAAACCTAGCCTTAATCATAACCCTAACCCTAACTCTAGCCCTAACCCTAATAATAACCCTTGCATACCCTAAACCTATCCAAAAGCACAACCCTTACCCTAACTGTAAGCCTAACTCTAAACCTCACCCTTTTCATCACAATTGCCCTATCCTTAGCCCTAGCTTTAACACTAGATGGAAACTTAACTTTAAATCTAACCCTAACTCGCTGCCTAAGCCTAAAATTTGCCCAAACTCTGATGCTAAGTCTAAAACTAGCTCTCACCCTATCCCTAACCTTAACCCTAGCCATAATTTAGCCATATCCCTAAACCTAACTCTAACCCTAGCCCTAAGAATAACTCTTACTCTCACACTGGCCCTATCACTCATTCTAATCCTCTCCCTTCCCATAAATCTAACCCTATCCCAAATTCTAGTCCTAACCGTTGTCCTATCCTTAGCCCTAGCACTAAACTTAGATAAAAACCTAACTCTAAATTTAACCCTAAACCGAAGCCTAAGCCTAAATCTAAGACTAGCCCTAACACTAACACTAATCCTAAAAAATTCACTAATCCTAATCCTAGCCTTAAAAGCAAACCGAGACAAAGCTTTAACCATAAGCCTTAACCTAACCCTACACCTAGCCCTAACCCCAGCCCTAATTCGAGTTTTAATCCAAAACCTAAAACTAACCCTGACCCTTAAACTACCATAAAACTAAGCTGAGGTCTAAACATCACCCTAAACCTAAAACTAAAACTAACAGTAAACCTAGCCCCAAAACTCTAAAATTAGACGTAAGCATAACCCTAGTACTTGCATTAGCCGTAAACCTAACTTTAGCACTACCTTAACCCAAAACCTAGCCCTAATGATAACCATAACCCTAGCCCTAAACTGATTTCTAACTCTATCCATTATCATAACCATAACACTAACCCTAATGATAATTCAAGCCCTAACTTTAAACCTTAACCTATCCCACACCCTAACCCAGAATTTGACCCTCATAATACCCCTAGCTCTAAAGCTGATGCTAAACCCAAACATAATCCTTACACTAGATGTACCCATAATCCTTATCCTAAAACTATCTTGAACCATAATTCTGGACCTAAAATTAGCCCTAGCACTAATCCTAGCCTAACCCTACCTAAAAATCCCTAGCCCTCATCCGAGCCCTTAACCTAGGCTTAGTCATAACCCTAACCATAACCACAGCCCTAAACCTAATTATTACCGTCATCCTACCTCTAAACCTAGCTATAAAGCCATCCATTACCAAAAACTTTGCCAAATGCAAAACCTAAACTCTAAACGCTAACTCTAAACTCTAACCCTAACCCTAAACTTAACCCTAAATCTAGGCTTAAACTAAACAGTAAACCTAGCCCTAATCCTAGCCCTAATTTAGCCCTATCCCTAACCCTAACCCTAACCCTAACCCTAGCCCAAAGACTAACTCTCGCCCTAGCCCTATCCCTAGTTCTAAACCTATCCCTTACCATAACCCTAAACATAGCCATAACCCTTGCCCTATCCTTAGTTCTAGCCTTCACCCTAGGTCTAACCCTAATTACAAATTTAACCCTAACACTAAGCCTAAGCCTAACACTAACACTAGCCCTAAACCTAACCATAGGACTAAAACAAAATAGAGTGTTAGCCCTAAATCTAAACCTTAACTTAAACCAAACTCTTACACTACTACTAGACTTAAACCTAGCCCTAGTTTGAGTCCTAACACAAACATTAAAACCAACCCTGATGCTGACACATATTCTAACACTCACCCTAGCTCTACACACTGCCCTCACCGTAAACTGAACCCTAACAATAACTCTAGCCCTAACTTGAGTTCTAACTCTAACCCTAAAACTAAGCCTGAACCTGACTCCTATTCAAACACGAACCCTAGCTAAAAATATCATCCTAACTTTAAACCTAACCCCAATACTAAACCTAACCCATACCCTAACATGAAAACTAACCCTAATGGTAACCCTAGTTCTTACATTAGCCATTACGCTAACCGTAGCACTATCCCTAACACAAAACCTAGGCCTAATCCGAGACCTACACCTAGCTTTAACACTAACTCTAACCATAACCAAGCTCTAAACCAATCACTTACTTATGCAAAACCTTAAACCTAAGGGTAACCCTAGACCTATCCCTAATCCTTAGGCTAACCAAAACACTAAACTTATTAATAGCCCTTACCCTTGCCCTCATTCTAGATCTAACCCTATCTAAAACCCTAATACTAACCCTGACCCTTCTACTGACCTTACCATTAATCTTAGGTCTAATCCTAACCATAACTCTAAACCAAAACCTACTGTAATCCTATCCCTAGACCTAATCCTGAACCTAACATTGAGCCTAGCCCTAACCATAGCTCAAAAACAAAGCCTTAAACTAAACATAACCTTAACCTAACCCTAGTTCTAACCCTCACCCTAACACTAAATCAATACCTAATTCTATCCATAACCCTTGCCCTAAAGTTAAGTCTAACTGTATCTTTAACCTAAACATAACCCTTAACCTAATGTTAACCTTAGGCCTAACCCTAAACGTATCACTATCCCCAAACTTATCAATTACCCTAAACCTGACCTGAACCCTCGACCTAATACAATCATTACCCTAACCCTAACTCTAATGATAATTTGAGCCCTAACTCTAAACTCAAACCTAAACCTAACGCTGACACTGACCCTAATAATTTTCCTAGGTCTAAACCTCACTCTTACCCTATATCTAACCCTTACACTACACCTAGCCATAAAACTAACCCCAAAACTATCCCTAAGCATAAACCTAGACCTGATATTAGTTCTAGCCATGATACTAGCCCTAACCCTAACACAAACCCTGGCTTTTATCCTAGCCCTAAACATAGCCTTAATTATAACCCTAACCATAAAGCTAGGCCCAACTCTAACACTACCTCTATCCCTAATCTTAGATCTAATTTAGCCCCATCCCTAACCTTAACCCTAACCCTAGCCCAAAGACTAACTCTAACTATCACCTGAGTCCTAACCCTAGTTGTAAACCTATACTTTACTAGAACCCTATTCCTAGCCCAAACCATAGGTCTAACACTAGCCCTATTCATACACCTAGCAGCAAACCTAGATCTAACCCTAACTCTAAATTTAACAATAAACCTTAGCCTAAACCTAAACCTAACACTAGCCCTAACCCTAAGGCTAATCCTAAAACTAGCTATAATCCTAGTGCTATAACAAAACCAAGCCATAGACCTAACCCTAAACCTTAATAAAAACTAAGCCCTAACCCTACACTTAGACATAACTCTATCCATAATTCAAATTCTAAGCCAAACGCTAAATGTAACCCTGACACTGACTCTGACCTTAACACTAACCCTAGCTCTAAACATCACCCTAACCCTATACCTAAACATAATAGACCTAACCCTAACCATAAAATTAGCCTTAATCTCAACCCAGGTATTTACACTAGCTGTTACCTAAACCTAGCATTAACTTAACACAAAATCTAGCCTTATTCCAAGCACTATCCCTAAATTTACCCCTAACCCTAATCCTATCACTAATCGTAACTATAACCTTGCTGTAAACCTAGATTTAACCCTATCCCTTACCCTAAGACTAACCCTATCAATAATCATAACAATAACCCTAGCTGTACCCCTATCTCTAACCCTATCAATTACCCTAACCTTAACCCTATCCCTAATGCTAAACCTGGGCCTAAACCTAACCGAATCACTAATCCTAACCCTATACATTACCCTCACCTAACCTAAAACCTAAACCTAACACTATATTCACCCTAATCCTAAAACTAATGCTAATTTGAGTTCTAATATTAAACCATAACCTATCCAAAACACTAATCATGACCCTGACCCTAAGAGTACCCTTAGCTCTAAACCTGAACCTCACCCTAAACCTAACCCTTACACTAGATTTAGCCATAAACCTAAACCTAAAACTATTTTTAACCATAACACTAGACCTTAAATTATCTCTAGCCAAAATCCTAGCACTAAACCTAGGCTTAATCCTAGCCTGAACCATAACCTGAGCCCTAACCCTAGTTCTATTCCACATCCTAGCCCTAAACCTACATATAAACTCATCCTATACCTCAAAACTAACCATAACCCTAAACCTAACTCTAACCCTCACCCTAAACCTAGGCCTAACACAAAGCCTAGTGCTAATAGTAGCCTTTATTTAATCCTAACCTAACACTAAACATAGCCATAAAACTAACTCTAACTCTTGCCCTAGCCCTAGCCCTAGTTTTATCCTTAAACTTAATCCTAACCCTAGATCTAAGCCTAAGTCTAAATCTAAACCTAACTCTAAATTTAACTCTAAAATAAGCCTAAAACAAACCCTAACACTATCCCTAACCATAATGCTAATCCTAAAACGTGCCCTAGCCCTAGCCCTAGCCATAAACCAAAACCAAGCCATAGCCCTAATCTGAACCCTTAACTTAAATCAAACCCTAACCCTACACCTAACTCTAAAACTAACCCTGAAACTGACACTGACCCTACCACTAATCCTAGCTCTAAACACCACCCTAACCTAAAATTAACCTTAACACTATATCTAGCCTTAACCTAACCATAAAACTAGCCTTAATCATAATCCAAGTTCATACATTAGTCATTGTCCTAAACGTAGCCCTAACCCTAACAAATTCTACACCTAATCCGAGCCCTAAACTTAGCTTTAACCATAATACTAGGCCTAACCCTAACCCTAACACTAGCTCTAACCCTAACTCTAACCCCATTCCTTACACTAAGCAAAAACCTAACCCAAATGCTAACCCTAATCTTAATCTAATCCTTAGCCTAACTAAAACTCTAACCATAATTCTAGTCTTAACCCTACATTCATTCTACCTCTAAACCTATCCCTGACCCTCATCTGACCCTAACAATAACCCTAGGTCTAAACCTGACCCTAACCATAAACCAAACCCTAACACTAGACCTACTGGTAAACCTACACCTATACGTAAGCCTAACACCAGACCTGGACCCAAAGTTAATCCTAAATAAAGCTATAACTCTAACCTAGACCTAAACAAAAACCTAGCACTAGCACTAACAAAACCCTTAACGTAAACCGAACAATTACTCTACCGCTAGACCTAAACCTAGTCCTAATTCTGGCTCTAAACCTAACCCTAACCCTATCCCAAAAGCTGACCCTAATTCTAACAATGAACCTAGCTTTAAACATGACACTAACTCACAACCTAGACCTAACACTAGACCTAGCCATAACCCTAACACTAACTATAAAGGTAACCCGCACCCTAAGCCTAAACCTCAACCTAACACTAGCCCTAATCCTGATACTAATCCATAATCTAGCCGTAACTGTAGCCCTAGCCCTAAAACAAAACCAAGGTATATCCCTAAACCTTAACCTAAACCAAAACCTAAAGGTAAAACTACTACTAACTTTAGCCATAATTTGAGTTCTAAACCTAACCCGAAAACTAACCCTGAATCTGACAATAACCCTAACAATAACCCTTGCTCTAAATATCACCCTAACCCTGAACCTAACCGTAACACTAGACCAAGCCCTAACCCTAACCCTAAAACTAGCACTAATTGCAACACTAGTTCATACATTACCATAGTCCTAATCCTAGCCCTAACCAAAACCAAAATCAAGCCCTATCTGAGCCTTAACCCTAGCTTTAAACCTACCCGTAAATCTAACCCTAAACCACAACATAGTCTTAAATTTTACCCTAAACCTAGCAAGAATTCTAACCATAACCCTAGCCCTATCAATAGCTCTCACCCTATCCATTACCCTAATCATAACCATAACACTAATGGTAACCCTAAGCCTAACCCTAAACTTATCCCTAACCCGAACCTATTTCATTAACCTAAACCTAACCTGAATCCTAAACCTAAACCTATCATTACCCTAACTCTAACACTAATGCTAATTCAAGCCTTAAGTCTAAACCTTAACACAACACAAACCTTAACTCTGCCCCTTCCCATGATAATATACATAGCTCTAACCCTGAACCTACCACTAAACCTAATCCTAGACCTAGACATAAACCTAAACCTAAAACTATCGCTAGCCAAAATCCTAGACCTGACATTTGCCCTAGCCGTAATTCTAGCCCTAAACTTAACACAAAACAAACCCATAACCTTAACACTTACCCTAACCCTAATCCTATCCATAACCCTAGCCCTAAATTTAGCCTAACCCTACCAATTACCCTAAACATAACCCTAATTATAATGCTAATCCTAGGCCAAAATCTAACCTTATCCCTAACTGTAACCCTATCCATTATGCTAAATCTAACCTGAACCCTAAACCAAACACTATCATTACCCTAAACAAAACCCTAACGCTAATTTGAGCCCTTACCCTAAACCCTAAACTAAACAAAACCCTAAACCTGAAGCTTACCCTAATAGTACTCCTAGTTCTAAATTTGACCCCTACCTGAAACCTAACACACTAAACATAGCCATAAACCTAACCCTAACCTTTAGCCTAAGTGAAACCGTCACCCTATTACTAGTCCTAAACTTAGCCCCCATTCTAGCTCTAACCATAACCCAAACACTAAACCTAACCCTGACACTTATTCTGACCCTAACAGTAACTGTATGTCTAAACCTGAACCTAACCATAAACCAAACCTTAACACTACCACTAGCAATAAACCTATACCTAAACGTAACTCTAACATTAGCCCTAGACCTAAACATAATCCAGGCTCTAGCCATATCTCTAGCCCTAGACCTAAATAAAAAACTAGCCCTAGCGCTAATGATAAACCTTAACGTAACACAAACACTAATCCTACCCCTAGACCTAACTCTAGTGATATTTCTGGGTTTAACACTAACCCTAACTATAACCCGAAAACTGAACCTGACCCTAACACTAACTCTAGCTCTAAACATCACGAAAATGGTAACCCTAATACTAACACTTGATCTAGCCATAACACTTACCCAAAAAGTAGTCCTAATCATAACCCTGCTTTATACATTAGTTGTAGGCCTAACACTAGCTCCAAACTAACCCAAAACCAAGCCCTAAGCCGAGCACTAACCCTATTTTTAACCCTAACCCTAAAACTACCCCTAATCCATACCCTAACCCTAGATATAACCCTGAGCTTTTACCCTATCCATTACCTTAAGCTAAACCCTAAACCTAAAGCTAACCCTTGTCCTAACGCTAATTCTAGCATAACCCAACCCCTAACCCTATTACTAGGCCTACCCCTAACTTTCGTTCCAGCTCTAACCCTAACCAAAACCCAAACCCTATCCCTGAAAGTTATTCTGACCCTAATACTAACAGCAGGTATAAACCTGACCCTAACCCTAAACTGACCCCTAACATTACCCCTACCAGTAATCATATACTTAAAACTAAACCTAACACTAGCCCTAGACTTAAACCTAATCCTAAATCTAGCCATATCTCTAGCCCTAGACCTGAACACAACCTAGCCCTAGCCCTAACAATAACCCTTAACCTAATTCAAAAACTAACTATACCCCTAGACCTAACCCTAGTCCTAATTCTGGCACTAGACCCAACACTAACTCTAACCTGAACACTGGCCCTGACCCTAACATAATCCTAGCTCCAAAGCTCACTCTAAACCAAACCTAATCCTAACACTAGACCTAGCAATAACTGTAACACTAAAACTAGCCCTAATCATAACCCTAGCTCTTACAATACCCATAGCCCTAACCCTAGGCCTAAACTAGAACAAAACCTAGTTGTAATTCTAGGCTTGAACACAGCCCTAAGTGTAACACTAAACCCAACACTAGACCTAACCCTAACCCTAAGCCTCGTTTTAGACCTAACCCTAGCTCAAAGCCTAACATTTACCCTTAACATAACCCTAGCCATATCCCAAACCCAAACCTAAAACTAGCTCTAATCCTAACATTAAACATAGCCCTAAACCTAGCTCTAACTATATCAACTACCCTAACCCTAACCCTAATCATAGCTCTAATTCTATCCACTACGCTAACCACAATCCTAACCGTAATGCTAATCCTAGGCTTAACCCTAACCCTATCGCAATCCCTAAACCTATCCATTGCCCTAAAACTAACTTGAACCCTAATCCTAAGCCTATTCATTATCCTAACCCTAACTCTAACCCTAATGCTAACTCGAGCCATAAAACTAAACATTAGCCTAAACCAAACCTTAAGCCAAATACTGACCCTAATAATACACATAGCTTTAAACTTGACCCTTACCCTAAATCTAACCCTTACACTAGACCTAACCATAAACATAAACCGAAACCTATCTCTAATGTTACCCTAAACCTAACAATAGCCCTAGCCCTAATATTAGCCCTAACCCAAACACAAACACTATCTCTTATCCTAGAATAAAACTTAGCCTTAATCATAACCCTAACCCTAATTCTAACACGTTCCCTAGCCCTAAACCTAGTTATAACCCCATTGCTTACCCTAAACCTAACCTAGACCTTAACATTAACATTAAACCTACCCCTAAACTTAACCCTAGGACTAATCCTAACACTAAACCTAGCCCTAACCCTAAACCTAACCCGAATCCTAGCTTTAAGAATAACTACAACTCTCACCCTAGCCCTAGCCCTAATTCTAACTCAATCACTTACCATAATCTTATTACTAGCCATAGCCTGCATTAACCCTAGACCTAACCTTACATTTTGCCCTAACCGTAGATCTAAACCTAACTCTAAATCTAACCCGAATTCTAAAACTAAACCTAACCCTAACACTAGCCCTAACCTTAAAGCTAATCCTAAAACTAGCTCTAACCATAGGCTTAGACCTAAAACCAAACTGAGCCATAACAATAACCCTAAACTTTTACCTAAACCAAACCCTAACCTTATATCTAGCCCTAAGCCTAGCCCTAATTTGAGTTCTAAATTTAACCCTAAATCTATCCCAAAACCTGTCTCTGACATTAACACTAACCCTACCTCTAAACATCACCCTAAACCTAAACCTTAATCTAACACTAGATTTGGTCCTAACCCTAATTCTAAAACTAGTTCTAATCATAAACTTAGATCATACATTAGCCATAACCTTAAACCTAATGCTAACACATCCCTAGCCCAAATCTGATACCTAACCCTAGCTTTCACCCTAACCCTAACCCTAACACTATCCCTGACCCTAAACCGAACCACAGATCTAACGCTAGCACTAACCTTATACTTTACCCTAGCCAAACCCCAACCCCAGTGCTAACCCTAGTCCTAAAATTAGTCTTAGTCTAACCCAAAACTTAACCCTATTACTAGTCCTAACCCTAGCCCTCATTCTTGTTATAACCCTAACACAAATTCTAACCATAACCCTGACCCTTATTCTGACCCTGAACCTAAACCAAACCCTAACACTAGCCCTACCCATAACCCTATATCTAAATGTAACCCTAATACTAGACCTAGATTAAACTTAATCATAAATCTAGCCATATCTTTAACCAAGATATAAACAAAAAATAGCCCTAGCTCAAATGATAATCGTTAACCTAAACCAAACACTAACCTTACCTCTAGACCTAACCAATCTTAATTCTGGCTCTAGCCCTAAACCTAACCTTAATCCAAACACAGACTCTGACATAACACTAAACCTAGCTATGAAACTGAGGCTAACCGAAACTTAAACCTAACACTAGAACTAGCCATAACTGTAAACATAACCCTTACATTACCATAGCACTAAAACTAGCTCTAAACCTAACACAAAACCTAGCCCTAATCCTAGGCCTAACTCTAGTCCAAAGCATAACCCTAACCCTAACCTAACCTTATCCCTTACCATAAGCCTAACACTCATGCTAACCCTAAACCTCGTTTTAGACCTAACCCTAGATAAAACCCAAAACTGAACCCTAAACATAACCCTAGCCCTATCCCTAAACCAAATCCTAATCCTAGCCCTAATCATAATGTTAACACTAGCCCTAATACTATCTCTAAATTTATCCATACCCTAAACAGAACATTAACCCTAATGATAACACTAGCTCTAATCCTAATTTTAAACCTAATCCTTGACCTAACCCTAAACCCAAAACTCATTGTAGCCTTAACTCTAGATAAAACCCTAACGCTTATCAAACTCTAACCCTAGCCCAAATCTAACACTAACCCTAAACCTAAAACTACCCCTTACCCTAACCTGACATCTAACCCTATCCATTACCCTAACTCAAATGATAATCTTAGTCCTAATATTAACACAAACCCTAAACCTAAAACTACCTTTAAAACTAACACAACATCTAACCCTAACCATTAACCTAACTCTAAAGATAACCTTTGCCCTAACCCTAAAACTAACCCTAACCTTAACCATAAATCTAACCCTAGACATAATTCTAAACCTATTCCTCACCCTAGCACTATCCCTAGCTCAAAACCTAACCTGTACCCTAAACCAAAACCAAACCCTAATCCTATTCCTATCCCTAACCCTAACTCTAGCCCTAATCCTATCCAAAACCCTAGCCCTAACTCTATATCTAATGCTGTTCATTACCCTAACAATAACCCTAACCCAAATGCTAACTCTAGGCCTAACCCTAACCATATCACTAACCCTAACCCTACCAATTACCCTAATCTTATCCTGAATCTTAAATCTAACCCTATCCAATAAACCTAACCCTAATTCTAACCCTAACGCTAATTTGAGCCCTAACCCTAATAATTAAACTATCACAAACCCAAAACCTGACCCTTACCCTAAAAATGCACCTTACTCTTTACCTGGGCCTTCCCCTAAACCTAACATTAGACCTAGCCATGAACCAAACCCTATAACTATCCCTAGCCATAACCCTAAACCTGACATTATCCCAATCCCTAAAACTTTCCCTAACCCTAACACAAACCCTAGCCCTCATCCTAACCCAAAATCTAGCCTTAATTCTAACACAAACCTAACCCTAGACCTTAACTTAATTCTAATCATTGCCCTAGCCCTACACTTAGCTATAACCCCATCCCTTCCCCTAAACCTAACCCTAAACATAAACCTAATCTTAAACATAGCCCTAACACTAGGCCTAAACGTAACACCAATCCTAGACATATTCCTAGCCCTCATTTAGCCCTAAACTTAACACTAACCCTAGCCTTAAGAATAACTCTAACTACCGCCTTAGCTCTACTCCTATTTCTAACCCTATCACTTACTGTAACTCAAACACTAGACCTAACCTTAGCCCTAACCCTAGTCATAGCCCTAACCTTAGAATTAACCATAACTCTATATGTACCACTAAGCCTAAACTCACCATATAACTACCAATATCACTAAGATTAATTGTAATGCTACCTTAACTTTATCCTTAGCCCTAAAACATAAGGAGCCATAACACTAACCCTAACCCTTAACCTTAACCAAAACCTAACCCTACATCTAGCCCTAAGCCTACCCTAATTCGAATCCTATCCCCAACCCTAAAACTAACCCTGACCCTGACTCGGAACCTAACACTAACCCTAGCTCAAAACATCACTGTGAACTTAAACCTAACCATTAAACTAGGCTTAGCTCTAAACATAACCCTAAAATTACCCCTAATCATAACTCTAGTTCTAACATTAGCTGTATCCTTAATACTAGCACTAATGTTACCCAAAATTTAGCCCTAATGTGAGCCCCAACCCTAGCTTTAACCCTAACTATAAACCGAAACCAAGTCCTAACCCTTACCCTAAAACTAACCCTAACTTTAATCCTTGCACTATCCCTAAACCTAACAATAACCCCAACACTAACACTAACCATAACCCTAGCACTAACTCTAGCTCTAACCTTATCCATTACACTAACCCTAACCCTAATCTTAACCCTAATGCTAACCCTTGGCCTAACCCTAACACATTCGCTAACCCTAACCTATCCATTACCCTAAACATAACCCTAACCCTAAACCTAACCAAAACTAAACCTAGACATAACACTAACCCTAAAAGTAGCCCTAATTCTAACCCTAGTTCTCACATTAGTCATAGCCCTAAAGCTAACACAAAACCTAGCCTAGACCTAACCCAAGCTCTAACCCTAGCTTTAACCCTAATCCTAAATCTAACCCTAGCCATAACCTTAACCCTAACCCTAGTGTTAACACTAGTGCTAACCGTATCCCTTACCCTAAGCCAAACTACCACCCTATAGCTACCTTGTCCTAAATTTAATTCTTAGACGAACCAAAAACCTAACTCTATTACTAGTCCTAACCCTAATCCTCAGTCTAGCTCTATCACTATCCCAAACCCTAACACTAACCCTGACCCTTAATCTGACCCTAAGACTAACCATAGGTCTAAACCTGGCTCTAACCCTAAACCGACCCCTAACATTGGCACTAAATCTAATCCTTACACTAACTCTAACTCTGGTCCAGCCCTATCCCTATTTCCAACCCTATCCCTTATTTATTTATTTATTTTTATAGTTTAAGAAATTTTTTTATTGGCTGTTCAAAATATTCATAGCTCATGAGATACCATCTTTCATACATTTGATTCAAGTGGGTTATGAACTCCCATTTTTACCCCAAATACAATTTGCAGAATCACATCGGTTACACATCCACATTTTTACATAATGCCATATTGGTGACTGATGTATTCTGCTACCTTTCCTATCCCCTACTATCCCCCCTCCCCTTCCCTCCCATCTTCCCTCTCTACCCCATCTGCTGTTATTCAATTCTCTCCCTTGTTTTTCCCCCTTTCCCCTCACCATCTCTTATATGTAATTTTGTGCAACAATGAGGGTCTCCTTCCATTTCCATACAGTTTCCCTTCTCTCTCCCTTTCCCTCCCACTCATCTCTGTTTAATGTTAGTCTTTTCCTAATGCTCATGAGGGCTGGGATTGTGGATCAGTGGCAGAGTGCTTGCCTCATACATGTGAGGCACTGGGTTCGATCCTCAGCACCACATAAAAATAAACAAAGATATTGTGTCCATGTGTAACTAAAATAATATATATTAAAAAAAAGAAGTGAGTTATGAAAAAAACATTGTGTGTGTGTGTGTGTGTGTGTGTTGTGTGCATATGGAGCACCCTATCCCTCATAATAACTCAAATCCTAGCCCTAACCCTAGCCCTACCCTTCACTGTAGCCCTAAACTTAGAAATAACCCTAACTCTATATATAACCCTAAACCTAAGCCTAAACCACACACTAACACTAGCTGTAACCCTAACGCTAATTTGAAAACTAGCCCCAACTGAAGCCCTAGCTATCAAGCAAAACCCGTGCCATTTCACTGAACCTAACCCTTAACCTAAAGCAAATCCTAACACTACAGCTAGCCCTAAACGTAGCCCTAATTCGAATCCTAAACCTAACTCTACAACTAATACAAACACTGACTCTGACCTCAACACTAACACTAGCTCTACATATCACCCTATCCTTAAACTTATTCCTCACACTAGACCTCGCCCTAAACCTAACACTAAAACTAGCCCTAAACGTAATGCTAGTAATGAAATTAGCCATAGTCCTAAACCTAACACAAACCTACCCCTAAAATATTCAAGGTCTAACCCTAGTTTTAACCCTAATCCTAACCCTGGCGCTAACCCTAACCCTATCCCTAGTCCTAATCCTAGTTTTAACTCTATTTCTTACACTTAGTAAAACATCACCCTATTGCTACCCTAGTCCTGACCCTAATTCTATGCCTACCCCAAACCCTAACTCTTTTACTAGCCTAATCCTAAACCTCATTCCAGCTCTAAACTTAACCCAAACCCTAACTCTAACCCTGACCCTTATTCTGACCCTAACTCTAAACCTAGGTTCAAACCTGAACCTAACCCTTATCCGAAAACTAACACTAGCCCTACCATTAACCCTAAACCTAAACCTAACAATAACATTAGCACTAGACCTAAACCTAATCCTAAATATAGCCATAACCCTAGCATTAGCCCTAACAATAACCCTTTAGTTAAACCAAACACTAACTCTACCCCTAGACCTAACCCTAGTCCTCATTCTGGACCATGTCTTAAACCTAATCCTAACCTGAAACCTGACATTTACCATAACAAAAACCCTAGCTCTAAACTTTATTCTATGCTAAAAACTATCCCTAACACTAGATGAACTCTAAACATAGCCATAACCATAACTCTAGCTCTTACATTACCCATATACCTAACTGTAGCCCTTAACCTCACACAAAACCCAGCCCGAATTACAGCCCTAAACCTAACCCAAACATAACTCTAAACTTAAACTTAGCCCTAACCTTAACCCTAAACCTCGTTCTAGCCCTAACCCTAGCTCAAACACTAAACCTTACCATAAAATAACCCTAGCCCCAATCCTAAACCTCACCCTAATTCTAGCTCTAATCCTAACTCTAACCATAGCCCAAACCCTAGCTCTAATTCTATCCATTATACTAACCATAACCCTAAAAGTAATGCTATCCTAGCCCTTAACCTAACTCTAAACCTACCCTAGCCCAGACTGTAAACCTATCACTTAACCTAGCCCTAAACCTAGCTCATTCCTTACCCTTACACTTAATCTAACCCTAACATTAGCCCAAGGTCAAACTCTTAACCTAATCCCAGCCCTAATCCTAACCTTAACCCAAGCCCTAACCCTAGCTTGAACCCTATCCATTACTCTAACCCTAAACTTAACCCTAATAATAACACTAGACCAAAAGCTAAACCTACCCTAACCCTAAACATAAACATAAACCTAACCGTAGAATACTGAATGTAACCTAACCCTAACCCTAAACCTAAGATAGCTCAAATTGCTAACCCTAATCCTAAACCTAAATATAACGCTAACCTAAACCTAAAACTATCTTTAACCTGACATCTAAACCTATTACCTAACCCTAATGATAACCCTAGCCCTAACCGTTACACTAACCATGACCATAATCCAAGGCCAAACCATAAATTAATCTTAGCCATAGCAAAATTCCTAGCTCAAACCCTAAAGCATACCCTAAACTTAATCCTAAGTGTAACCCTCGCCCTAACCCTGACCCTAACGCTAACTCAAGCCCTAATCCTAACCATTATCCTAGCACTAACCCTAGGTCTAAACCTATAAATTACCCTAACGATAACTATAAACTTAATGCTAACCCTAGGCCTAACCCTAAACCTATCACAAACCCTAACCATATCCATTACCTTAAACCGAACCTAACCCTAAACCTAACACTATACATTACCCTAACCCTAATTCTAAACTTAATGCTAATTTGAGCCTTAACACTAAAACTTAACCCAAAACCAAAGCCTGACCCTGACCCTAATAATACCCCACATCTTAATTTTACCCTTTCCCTAAAAGTAACACTTTAATTTGACCTTGCCATAAACATAATCCTAAAAATACCAGTAACTATAAACCTAGACCTGACATTAGTCCTAGCCCTAATTGTTACCCTAAACCTAACACAAAACCTAGCCCTAATCCTAGCCTTAAATCTAGCCTTAATCCTAAACCTAACCATAACCCTAGCCCTAACCCTAAAGCTAATCATAAAACTAGTGCTAACCCGAATCATAGCACTAAAACAAGACCGAGCAACAGGGCTAACACAAGCCTTATCTTAAACCAAAACTTAGCACTACACCTAGATCTAACCCTAGCCCTAATTCAAGTCCTAACTATAATCTTAAAATTAACCCTTTACCTGACTTATATCCTAACACTCATCTAGTTCAAAACACCACCCTAACCCTAAACCTACCGTAATCCTATCCCTAGACTTAACCCTAAACCTAGCCCTAACCCTAGCTCAAAACCTAACTTTTATGGTAAACATAAACCTAACCCTAACATGATATTACCCCTAGCACTAATCCTAGCCCTGAATGTAAAATGAACACTATCCCTCATCCTAGTCCTAAACCTAGCCTTAATCATAACCTTAACTCCAACTCTAGCTCTAACCTTAACTCTAAACCTCACCCTACGTCTAAACCTAGCTATAACACCATTCATTACCCTAAACTTAAACCTAACCCTATCCCTATTGCTAGGCCTTAACTAAACACTAACCCTAGCCCTAATCCTAGCCCTAATTTAACCCTATCAGAAACCCTAATTCTAATTTTATCCCTATCAATAATTTTAACTCTCACACTAGCCCTAACCTTAATGCTAAAACTACCCCTAACTCTAGCCTTAGACCTAGAACTAAACAGAACGATATCCCTAACCCTAAACCTTAACCAAAACCAAATCATTACCCTAACCCTAGCCCTAATTTGAGTTTTAATCCAAACAATAAAATTAACCCTGACCCTGACTCTGACTATAACACTAACCCTAGCTGTAAACATAACCCTAATCCTAAACCTAAACCTAAGACTAGACATAGCCCTAACTCTAACCCCAAATTTAGCTCAAAACATAAACCTGGTCTTTACATTAGCCATAACCCTAACTCTAGCACTAAGTTAACACAAAACCTAGACATAATCTGAGCCATAACCCAAGTTTTAAACCTAATCCTAACCCTAACCCTAGCCCTAATCATAAACATAACCCTAGCCATAAACCTAACTCTAACCCTATCCATTGCCATAAACAGGACCCTAACTCTAATGCTAAACCTAGTCTTAAACCTAACCCTATCCCTAATCCTAACCCATTCCATTACCCTAAGGGAAACCTAGACTCTAAACCTCACCCTATCATTAACATAACACTAACCCTAATGCTAATTTGAGCCCTAACATTAAAACTTAAACCATCCCAAACCCTAACCCAGAGCCTGACTGTAAAAATAGTTTTAGCTCTAAACCTGACCCTAACCCTAAAACTAACCCCCACACTACATGTAGCCATAAACCTAACACTAAAATTATCTTTAACCAAAACCCAAGACCTGATATTAGCCCTAGCCCTAATCCTAGCCCTAAATATAAAACAAACCCTAGCCCTCATCCTAACCCTAAACCTAGCCCTAATCATAACACTATCCTTAACCATAGCCCTAACCTAATTCTAACACTCACCCTCCCACTAAACCTAGTTAAAACACCATCCCTTACCCTAATCTTAATCCTAACCCTAACTCTAACACTAGACCTACGCTGAACAGTAACCCTATCCCTAATCATAGCCCTAATTTAACCCTATCCATAATTCTAACACTAACCAAAGACCTAAGACAAACTCTAACTCTCACACTAGCCCTATCCCTAGTTCTAACCATATCCCTTAACTTAACCCTAACCCTAGCCCTAAACATAGCCATAAATCTAGGCATAACACTTGCCTAATCCTTATTTCTAGTCCTAACCCTAGGTCCAAATCTAACTCTAACTCGAACACTAATCCTAAGCCTAAGCCTAACATTAATACTAGCACTAACCCTAACACTACTTATAAAACTAACCCTAACCCTAACCATAGCAGTAAAACAAAACCGAGTAATAGCCCTAACACTAAATCTTAACTTAAACCAAATCCTAATACTACACCTAGACCTAACCCTAGCCCTAGTTTGAGTCCTAACCTTAACCTGAATACTAACCCTGACTCTGACTCATATCCTAACCCCCACTCTTGCTCTAAACACCACCATAACCTTAAACCAAACCCTTACAGTAACCCTAGCCTTATTTGGAATCCTAACCCTAACTCTAAAACTAACTCTGACCCTGATTATTAACCTAACACTAACACTCGCTCTAAATATCACCCTAACCTTAAACCTAATCCTAACACAAGAGGTTTAACCCCTAACCATAACCCCCAAATTCACCCTATTTGTAACACTAGTTCTTACATTAGCCGTTGCCTAACCCTAAACCTAACACAAAACTAGCACTAATCTGAGCCCTAAACCTAGCTTTAACCTAACCCTTGCCCTATTCCAAGCCCTAACCCTAATTCTAACCCTAATCCTTAACCTAACGCAAACCCTAATCCCATTACTAGTCCTAACACTAGCACTCATTCTAGCTCTAACCATAAACCAAATCCTAACCCTAACCCTGACCCTTATTCTGACCCTAAAACTAATTGTAGATCTAAACCTGAACTTAAGCCTAAACTGAACCCTAATAGTAACCCGCCCAGTTAACTTATACCTAAACCTAACCCTAACACTAGCACTAGACCTAAACCTAATCATAAATCTAGCCATAACTCGAACACTAGACCTAATGAAAAACCTAGACATAGCCCTAACAATAACCTTAGCCTAAGCCAAACAGTAACTCTTCCCCTAGACCTAATTCTGGATTTAATTCTAACCATAACACTAACCTGAACACTGACCCTGACACTAACAGTAACCCCAGCTCTGACACCACCCCAATGCTAAACCTAACCCTAAAACTATACCTAGCCTTAACATTAACCCTAAAACTAGCCTGAATCATAACATGTTCTTACATTAGCTGTAGCCCTAACCTATTGCAAAACCTAGCCCTAATCCAAGGTCTACCCTAGTTTTAACCCTAAAGCTAATCCAAATCCTAACCATAGCCCTAACCCTAAGCCTAAGCCTAAGACTAGACCTAATCTGTAGCATAATCCTAGCGCTAACCCTAGCTCTAACCTAACCATTACTCTAATGATAAACCTAACCCTTATGCTAACCCTAGGCCAAAACCTAAAACTATACCTAAACTTAACCCTATAAATTACCCTACACTTAACCTGAACCCTAAACCTATCATTACACTATCCTTAACAATAATGCTAATTCGAGCCCAAAACCTAAACCTTAACCTAACAAAAACGCTAAACCTGACCCTAACTCTAATAATACCCTAGCTCTAAACTTTACACTAACCATAAACCTAACCCTTAAAACAGACCTAGTTATAAACCTAACCCTAAACTATCCCTAACTGTAACCCTAGATCTTACTTTTGCCCTAGCTCTAATCCTACTCCTACACCTAACACAAAACTTAGCCCATATCCTAGACATAAACTTTACCTTAATCATAAACCTAACACTTATCCTAATTATAACCCTCACGCTAGCCATAAAACTAGCTGTAATCCCAACCCTTACCCTAAACCTAACTGTAACCCTAAACCTAATATTAACCCTAGCCCTAACCCTAACACTAACCCTTGCCCTAAGACTAACTCTAACTCTTGCCCTAGCCCTATAGCGAGCTCTATACCAATCCCTTACCATCACCCTAAACTTAGCCCTAACCCTAGTCCTATCTTTCACCCTAGCTCAAACCCTAGATCTAAACCTAACTCTAAATCTAACCCTAAACCTAAGCCTAAACCTCACACTAACACTAGCCCTAACCCTAAAACTAATTCTAAAACTAGCCCTAACCGTACCACTAGCCCTAAAACAAAACTGAGTCACAGCCCTAATCCTAACCCTTAACCTAAACCAAACCCTAACCTTACAAGTAGTCCTACACTTATCTCTGATTCCAGTCTTAAATCTAACCTGAAAAGTAATAAGGACACTGACTCTGAACCTAACACTAAATCTAGCTCTAAATATTGTCATAACCATAAACCTAACCCTAACACTAGACCTATCCCTAATGCTAACCCTATAACTAGTGCTAACCATAACCCTACTTCATACATTACACGTATCCTTAACCCTAGCCATAACCCCACCCAAAACCTAGCCTTAATGCGAGTCCTAAATCTAGCATTAACCCTAAACTTAAACCTAACCCTAACCTAAAAAAAAAAGCCCTAATCCTGTACATATCCCTAGCCCTAATCTTAGGTCTAACCCTATCCATTACCCTAATCATAACCCTAACCCTTATGCTAAACATTAGGCCTAACCTTAATCCTATCCATTACACTAAACCACATCTAAACCCTAAACCTAACTCTGTCATTAACCCGCACCCTAAACCTAATGCTAATTCAAGCCCTAAACCTTACCTTTAACATAAACCAAACCCTAAATTTGAACCTGGTACTAATAATAACCCTAGCTCTAATCCTAAGCCTTACCCTAAACCTAACCCTTACACTGGACCAAGCCATAAACCTAACACTAAATCTATCCCTAAGTATAACCCTAGTCGTGACATTAGCCTTAGCCCTAATACTAGCCCTAACCCTAACACAAACACTAGCCTTCCTTCTAGCCCTAAGACTTCCTTAATCATAACCCTAAACCTAACCCTAACCCTAACCCTAATACTAACCCTCGCCCTACCCCAAAACTTAGCTATAACCCACTCCCTTACCCTACATATAACCCTATCTATAACCCTAACCTGAGGTCTCAAACTAATACTAAACCTAACCCTAATTTAACACTATCCCTAAACATAACCCTACCCTAGCCCTATGACTAACTCTAACTCTCAAACTAGCCTATCACTAGTTCTAACCCTATACCTTACCATAACCCAAACCCTAACCCTGAACCTAGTCCTAACCCTTGCCCTATCCTTAGTCCTAGCCCTAACCATATATCAAATCCTAACTCTAAATCTAACCATAAACTGAAGCCTAAGCCGAACTATTATAAATACATTTATATTTAGATTCCATATCTACAGATGTTGGCTTCAATTATTATTTAGAATATAGTCATTAGTTTCATAAACTGATGAGAACTGATGATCAGGGGTAATATGCTATGTTAAGGTGGAAAGGAGTGAGGGTATGAGAATAATCTATCTTAGTAAATTGGAGGAGAACTGTAATGAATAGAAAAGGGTAATTTATAGAAGAATGTATAAATTCAAATTTATTATCAGTATTCATAATATTACCCTATGTATAAATACTAAAATTTGGGAGGTTGAAAGTGGGATAGAGGGAGGAAGAAAAAAGAAGAAAAAAAAACAAGAAAGAAAGAAAGGGAGAATGAAAATAATATAAAAGGGGGTGAGGTGGGCCTATGCAATTCCTCTATATTAAACAATTCTGGTGATTCAGTTCTTAAAGTCCAATTTCATCCAAAGTTCTTGGTTTCACATATGTTGAGATTGTGAGGGCCAGAGGGGGAAGGGTAGAGGAGAATAGATGAAAAGAGCGAGAATAGAAAAGTCTCTCAGAACTCTGTTTTCTTCCAGTAGGTTGAGTTGTCTATTCCTAGCTTGAGTCTCTGTGCTAAGGGTGGTGGAGATAGCCAATTTGAGAGTGCTTGAGCTTCTGCCTGGAGCCTCCCTACTCTTAATCTCTGAGTTGGAAACCAGGTACCTGTACATTTGCTGTTCTGCATTGATTGCTCCCCCCCCCCACAAAAAAAAAAAAAAAAGCTTGTGAGAAAAATCTTGAGTTATCACAGCTGGAGTTAGGGGAGTTGGAAACCGGGTACCTGAGCAGTCGCAGACTGAGCTGGTAGCCATCGTCACTGACAGATGGTGAGTAAGGTTTTCCAAGATGCATTCCATCTGTTACCTGTGTAGGGTGTTTGGTGAGTTAGGTGGTGCTTGGGTGACCTTTGGCCATGTCCAGAGCTTTGCCTGGTGATTCAAAAGCAAAGCCTCTGTCTTCTGTGCTACCTGTCCTCTGCACCGAGATCGCCTGCACAGTGGAGACTTCTGTCTGAGTCAAGAGCGAAACCACAGCCAAGACTTCCCTCTGTACCAAGAGCTCACATATGGCTGAGACTTCCGTCTGAGCTAAGAGCACATGTGCAGCTGAGACTTCCTTCTGTGCAGTGAGCTCATGTGTGGCCGAGACTTCCGACTTCCCACTGAACCGAGAGCAATCACATAGCCGAGCCTTCCATCTGCTCAGAGAGCTCCAGCATGGCCCTAGTTTTCTTCAAATTTCTATGATATTAGGCAAGGCAAGTGTGAGGGTTAGGGCTAGGACTAAGGTTAGGATTAGGCTTAGAGGTAGTTTTAGAGCTACATTTAGGGCTAGGTTTTGGGAGGAGGTTTATGGCTAGTGTTAGGAGTATGGGTAATGTAAGAACTAGGAATATGGTTATGGCTAGTTTTAACGTTAGGGTTATGGATAGGTCTAGTGTTAGGGAAGGATTGTGTTAGTATAAGGTTTAGAGCTAGTGTTTGTGTTAGGGTAAAGGTCATTATTCAGGTTAGCATTGGATTTACAGTTAGGAGCACAATTTTACTAGGGTTAGTTCTAGGGGTATTGTTAGTCATTGCGATAGATTAATGGTTATTGTTAGTGCTGGAGCTAGGTTTTTGTTTAGGGCTATGGCTAGAGTTATGGCTATATTTAGGATTAAGTTTAGGTCTAGTCTTAATGTTATGGTTAGGTTTAGGTATACGTTTACCCATAGGGCTAGTGTTAGTGTTTGGTTTAGGGTTAGGGTCAGGCTTAGACCTAGGGTTAGTTTTAGGGTCAGAATAAGGTTCAGGGCTAGGCTTAGGGTTTGGGTTAGGGTTAGAGATAGAATGAGGCCTAGGGATAGGACTAGTAATAGAGTTAGGGTTTGGGGTAGGCTAAGGATTAGTGTTAGGTCTAGGGTAGGATTAGGGTGAGGGTTGGCATAGGGTACGGGATAAGGTTAGAGCTAGGGTTAGGGTTAGGGTTAGTGTTAGCGTTAGGGTTAAAGCTAGGGTTAGAGTTCAGATTAAGGCTAAGTTTGGTGTTAGGGTTAGGACTATTGCTAATGTAATACCTGGCATTATTATTAGGGCTAGTTTTAGGATTAGGGTTAGGGCTAGGTTTACTGTTCAGGTTAGGTTTAGCGTTAAGTTGATGTTTAGATCTCAGGTTAGTTTTAGGATCAGAGTTAGGGTCATTATTAGTTGTACGGTTAGGTTTAGGACTTTAATTAGTGCTAGGGTAAGGACTAGGCATAGTGTTAGGGTTTGGTTTAGGTTAAGGTTTAGGATTAGAGCTGTAGCTCAGTTTTGCTTGAATGCTATGGCTATGGTGAGGGATAGTTTTGAAATTAGCATTAGGATTAGGGTTAGTGTTAGGGTGAGGTTTAGGTTTTAGGTTAGGGTTAGACTTAGAGTGAGGGTTAGATATAGGTTTAGGGCTAGGGCTAAGTTTGGGACTAGGGTTAGGGATAGGCTTTGGATCATGGTAAGGGGAAATTTTAGAACTAGGCCTAGGGCTAGGGCAAGATTTAGAATTAGTCTTAGGGTTAGGCGTATGATTAGATTTAGGTTTAGGGCTAAATTAGGTCTAGGATTAGAGCTAGGTTTAGTATTAGGGCTAGGCCTTGGTTTAGGGCTAGGTTTAGAATTAGGTTTAAGGTTCGTTATAATATTATACCTAGGTTAAGGTCTAGGGTGAAGGTTCACTTAAGGGTTAGACCTAGTGACAGGGTTAGGGTTCAGATTAAGGCCAGGTTTAGGGCCAGAATAAGGGCTTTAATTTTTTTAGCATAAGGGCTAACATAAGACCTAGGGCTAATGCTAGGTCTAGGGTTATGGTTAGGGATAGTTTCAGGGTTAGTTTTATGGCTATGTATAGTGTAAGGGTTAGGTTGAGTGTTAGGTTCACTTTTGGAGATAGGGGTATTATTAGGGTCAGGTTAATGGTTAGGGTTTGTTTAGATTAAGGTTTAGGGTTAGGGCTCAAATTAGGTTAGGATTATGTTTATGGTTATGATAATGGATATGGTTAGGTTTAGGGTTCAGTTTAGGTTTATGGTAATGAATAGGGTTAGGGTTATGGATAGAGTTATGGTTATCCTAGAATTGGTATTAGGGTTAGGGTTAGGGTTAAGGTAATTGATAGGATTAGAGCTAGAGTTAGGGCTAGGGTTATGGTTAGGATTAAGGCTAGGGTTAGGATTAGGTTTAGAGCTAGGTTAGGGTTAAAGCTAGTGTTAGGGTTAGGGTTACGGCTAGGTTTTAGATTAGGTTAGGGTTAGGGTAGGGCTATGGCTATTATAAGAACTAGGGTTACGATTAGGGCTAGTTTTATGGTTAGGGTTAGGGTTAGGTCTAGTGTTAGGGTTAGGTTATGATTAGAGTGATGATTTGAAATAGGGTTAGTGTTAGGGTCAGAGTCAAGGTCAGTGTAAGTTTTAGGGTTAGGGATAAATAAGGCTAGAGTTATGGGTAGGTGTAGGGTTAGGTTTTGTGTAAGGGTTGCAGCAGTCCGGCTGCAGCAAAATAACCAGCTGGTGACGACCAACTTGTGTAGATTGATACAGCAGGAGTGGGAGCCTTTTATTGTAGGACAGGTGGGTATATATACATTCCACACAGCTTATCTTAATTAACATAAACTAGATACAGCATTCAACCAATAAGGAATCTCCACACTTAATGGCTCGCTGGCGTTACTTCACAAACCACTCCCTCTGGCAAAATGCCAGGTGCCATCTTGACTTTTTTACAGACCCTAACATTTCCCCCCTTTTGTTTAATTTAAATAACGACCATAGTGGTTTTTACACAAACACCATAAATAATCTGCTACAAGCAGAAGGGGAGCGTTTAATTTAAGTTGGGTATACAGCTGTTGAGGATTGTTTTAATATGTGAACAAATAAGGAGGTTAACAGATCTGTTTATTTACTTTCACCTTTCCTTTTCATTATATTTAATAATTCTCTTCAGGATAATATAAATTGTTCAGAAAATTGTTTTCTTAGTACCTGTTGGAATGTTACATATTTTTTTTTTGCATAATTGCCAGAATTCCTATCTTCATCCAAGTGCCGGTGAAGACAAAGATGAAACCAAACTACAGCTTCTGCCATAGCTATCACAGTACACTGTATTAAACTGATGCATCAATGAATAATAACTCAACAAGTAATGCTCAATCAAGGAGTCAATTTACTTTGGGAGGAAATGGACATATTGATAGATTCCTCCACTTTGAACTGCTTGCAGAACTTGCCTGGACTATGTATCCCTTGTATACATTGTGAACTTATCACTTGTATACATTGTGAACTATCTGTTGGTACAGCGAATTGTGGTAGTGCTGGCATATCTTTGCTGATGGTGTCACAGGTGGTACAATTTTTTCCAAAGGAGCCATCAGTTGGTTTGGTGTCTTGGCATTTCTGTATCCTCCTCCCTTCTGCTTGTGATGGTCTAAAATTTGGGGGCCAACAGAGGTGAGGCAAAGAACCTCACCCCCCCACTGACACCAAGGCCAAATTTGGGGGCCAACAGAGGTGAGGCAAAGAACCTCACCCCCCCACTGGTGCAAAGGCCAAATTTGGGGGCCAACAGAGGTGAGGGAAAGAACCTCACCCCCCCACTGGAGCATAGGCCTATCCACAAGTATGGCTGTATGCTGGACCGGTAGTCAGTGATGGGTATGATCCAATTGCAGTGGCACCAACCTGAGACAGGAGGCTGATGCCTAGAGGTCAGGTCATCCGATGATGGGTAAGAACCATATGTTGTATTGGACAACCTAACAGGCATGGTCCCTAAGCCACATTGCTTGTTGCTTAATTAAACAAAAGGGGGGAGATGCTGAGAGCCATAGCCAAGTAGGAATGATGCATGGCAGTTTTGGTTGAAAGGTGATGCCAGCAAGCCATTGAGATGATATGATTATGTTAAGATCTGCATTCAATTGGATATTAGACCCCTGATGTATGCCACCGCCTGCTACTTTGGAGCTCTAGCGGGACTGCCGGAGAGTTCCCATTGTTTGGAGAAGTGCAGTAGGAGGGATTTCCAGAGAAGGGATTTGCCTGTTGGAGTAGTGGTCCCCAGGAGGAGCCATGTGGCATGGTTCAGCATTTTACCCCGAGAGCGTATGTGGAGTGTGCTGGTGGAGTTCAGATACAAAGTTTGTTCCTACTTGTGGCTCGTGATTTTGTTCCCAGCCAGACTGCGGCAAGGGTTAGGGCAAGAATTAGGGCTAGGTCTAATGTCAGGTCTGAGATTACAGTTAGGTTAGTGTTAGGGTTAGGGCTAGGGCTCAGTTTTGTTTTAGAGCTACAGCTAGATTTAGAACTAGTTTTAGGATTAGCAATAGTGTTAGGGCTAGTGGTAGGGTGAGGCTCAGTCTTAGTTTAGGGTTATATTTAGAGTTATGTTTAGATCTAGGGCTAGGACTTGGGCTAGGTTTAGGGTTTAGTTTAGGGCTAGTGTTAGGGTTATGGTAACAGAGTTAGTACTAGAAATAGGTCTAGGGCAAGAGTTAGAGTTAGTCTTAGGGGTAGCGTTAGAGTTAGGGTTATGATTAGCATTAAATTAAGGCTATGATTCGAGCTAGGGTTAGGGTTAGGTTTAGCGTTAGTGTTAGTGTTGGATTAGGGTTAGGGTTAGAGTTAGGGGAAGGGATATGGTTATACCTAGGTTCAGAACTAGGGCGCCGGTTGAAATTAGGGATTGGGCTGAGGTTAGGTTCAGGTTAGGATTAAGGCTAGGTTTAGGGCTTGGATTAGGGCTTGGGTTTGTGTTACGTTTAGGGCGATAATTAGGTCTACGGATGATGTCAGTTAGGGTTCTGCTTAGGGATAGTGTTAAGGTTAGGTTTATGGCTAGGTCCATTGTAAGGGTTAGGTTTCTGGAAAGGGTCTGGTTTAAAGTTAGGTGCATTGTTATGGTACGTGTCTGGTTTAGGGTTTGGTTTAGGTTATGGTTTATGTTTAGGGCTTGACTTAGCATTAGGGTTAGGGATTGGGTTAGAGTAATTAATAAGGTTAGGTTTAGTGTTCAGGTTAGTTTTAGGAAATGGATAGCTTTAGTGTTAGAGATAGGTTTAGAGTTAGGCCTAGGGTTAGCATTTGGATTAGGCTTATGCTTAGGGTAATAGATAGGTTTAGGGCTAGGGTTATGATTAGGATTAAGGCTAGGGTTAGGGTTAGGGTTAAGCCTAGGGTTAGTGTTAATGCTAGGTTTAGGGTAAGTGTTAGGGTTCGAGCTATGTTTAGCGCTAGGGCAATGGTTAGGGTTAGTGTGACATCTAGTTTTAGGGTTAGGGTTAAGTTTAGAGCTAGGTTTAGCATTAGGGTTAGGGTTTTGTTTAGGGTAATGGATAGAGTTAGAACTAGGGTTTGGCCTTGGTTATGGTTAGTATTAGGACTAGGATTAGGATTGGGGTTAGGTCTAGATTAATATTTTGGCAAGAGTTAGTGTTTGAGCTAAGGTTAGGTTTAAGCCAATGGTTCACGTTATGGTTAGGTCTAGGGTTAGGGTTAGGGTTTCACTTAGAGCTAGGTTTTGTGAGAAGTTCGGGGCTAATATTAGGGATATATGTAATGTAAGACCTAGAGTTAGGTTTATGGCTAGATTTTGGGTTATTATAAAATTTAGAGCTTGGATTTGTGTTACACAAAGAGACAGTGTTTGGGTTAGGGTCATGGCCAGATTTAGGACTAGGTTTAGGTCTAGATGTAGAAGTTGTGTTTGGGTTAGGTTAAGGGTTATTGTGAGGGCTAAGGCTAGGTTTTTCTTTAGGTCTAGAGCTAAATTTAAGGCTAAATTTTGAATTAGGTTTAGATCTAGGGATAATGGTAGGGTTAGGTTTACGTATAAGTTTACCAGTAGGGCTAGTGTTAGTGTTTGGTTTAGGGTTATGGTCAGGTTTAGACCTCTGGTTTGTGTGATGGTCAGAATAATGGTCAGGGTTAGGTTTAGGGTTTTGGTAAGGTTTAGAACTAGAATTAGATCTACGGTTAGGACTATTTATAGGGTTAATATTTGTTTAGCCTAAAAATTAGGAATAGGTCTAGGGTTACCATTAAGTTTAGGGTTTTGCTTAGGGTAATGGACAGGGTTAGACATAGGTTTTGGGCTAGGGTTACGGTTTTGGTTAGGGTTAAAGCTAGTTTTAGGGCTCAGATTAGGGCTAGTTTTTTGTGTGAGGTTTAAGACTAGGGTTAGGGCAATGACAAATATAAGAACTATGGTTACAATTAGGATTAGTTTTAGGGTTAGGTTAGGGGTAGGTCAGTGTTAGGGTTATGTTTAAAGTTAGATTGATATTTATAGCTAGAGATAGTGTTAGGATATGAGTCAGGTCAGGGTTAGTTTTATGGTTAGGGTTAGGACTCGAATTTAGGGCTAGGGTTAATGTTAGGGTTTGGTTTAAGTTTAGGGTGCTCTTTAGAGCTAGAATGAGTATTAGGATATGAGTCAGGTTCCGGGTTATATTTAAGGTTAGGATTAGGACTTGAATTATGACTAGGATTAGTACTAGGTGTAGTGCTAGTGTTTGGTTTAAGTTAAGCTTTAGTGTTAGGCCTGTTGCTCAGTTTTGTTTTAGTGCTATTGTTAAGGTTAGGGCTAGTTTTATGATTAGCTTTGGGGTCAGGGCTAGGATTACGGTTTGGGTTTTGATTAAGACTGGGTTTAACACTAGGATTAGGGATAGGTTTTGTGTTAGGTTTAGTGCAAGAATTAGGGTTATTGCTAATGTCAGGTCTAGGTTTACAGTTAGGGAGAGTCTTAGGGTTAGGTTTATGGCTAGGTCAACTTTAAGTGTTGCATTTAGAGAAAAGGTCAGGTTTAGAGCTAGGTGTATTATTAGGGTCATTGTCAGGCTTTGGGTTTGGATTAGGATAAGGTTTAGGTTTAGGGCTCAAATTAGCATTAATGTTAGATTTAGGGTTAGGGTAATGGATATGGTTAGGATTAGGATACAGTTTAGGTTTAGAGTAATAGATATGGTTTTGGTTTGTGATAGGTTTAGGGTTAGGCCTAAAGTTAGCATTAGCATTATGGTATCATTAGGGTAATTTATAGGGTTAGACCTAGGGTTAGGGCTAGGGTTATGGTTAGGATTAGGGCTTGAGATAGGGTTAGGGTCAGGGTTAGAGTGAGGGTTAGAGTTATTATTTGGTTTCAGAAATGGTTCAGGGTTAGATCTAGGGTTAGTGCTAGGGTAAGGTTATTGTTAGGGTTATGGTCATGGTTAGTGTTAGGGTTAGTGTTAGGGTTAGGGCTATGGTTATCATTAGGGTGTAGGTAATAGATTTCGATGTCAGGTTAGAGTTAAGGATAAGTTTAGGTTAGAACCCTAACCCTAATGCTAATTTGAGGCCTAACCTTGAACCTTATCCTAAACCAAACCCTAATCCGGACTCTGACCTTAATAATACACTTAGCTCTAAACCTGACCTTTACTCTAAACCTAACTTTCCACTAGACCTAACAAAAAACCTAAAGTTAACACTATTCCTAAACATAACCTTAGACCTGACATTAGCCCTAGCCCTAATCATAGCTCTAACCTAACATAAACCCCAGCCCTCATCCTAGCCCTAATCCTAGCCTTAATCCTAACCTGAACACTCACCCTTTTCCTATACCTAATTTTAACCCTCTCCCTAGCCCTGAACCTAGCCATAATCACCCTTTCCCTTAAAACTCACCATAACCCTAACACTAACATTAACCCTAATTCTAGCCCTAACCATGTGTCTAACCCTAAACTTAAACCTAGTGCTAATCTAGCCCTAATTTATCCTGAACCCTAAGCAAATAACTAACTCTAGCCCTAAGAATACCTCTCTCAACCTAGCCCTATTTTTATTTCTAAACCTGTCCATTACTGTAACCCTAACACTAGCCCTAACCTTAGCCCTAACCTTAAATCAAACCATAATTCTAATTCTAACCCTAACCTTAAGCCTAAACTTCACCATACCACTAGCTGAACACTATCACTAATCATAAAACTAACCCTAACCCTAACCCTAGCCTTAAAACAAAACCAAGCCATTACCCTAAACCTAAACCTAATCTAAATCAAACCCTAACCCTACAACTAGCCCTAATCCTAGCTCAAATTTATGTCCTAGAACTAAAACTAACCCTTACAATGACTCATATCCAAACACTAACCCTAGCTATATATATCCCCCTAACCATAAAGAAAATGCTAAC